>NC_092812.1:17379319-17687355 GCF_040954645.1 Diabrotica undecimpunctata
ATAGAAAAATAGTTAAAATAAAAGTTATAGATCATAAAAAGTTCTTCGATTTTGAAAGTTTCCCTATTAAATACATAAACAATTGACCAAAATAATTGCAAACAAACCATGTTTGCAATTATTTTGCAGTAATTTATTAATGTTAATGACTTTGTTTTTGCATAATAACATGTAATATAACTACTCAAAAGTGTGACAGCTATTGAGCTATTAAAGTGAGCTAAATTTTACAAACAGATCGACCATATAGTTTATAAGTTATTCAATTTGTTTATCTCGGAGAGTAATTATTTAGACAACTGTACGTGTCCAAACATGTCACTCTAGAGGTATTCTGTAAATCGCAGCCGATTATTTAAGGCATTTTTTAAGGTAAAAAAAAACTTTGGGATTTTATTAAATTTGTTATTAAAAAACAGAAAAAGAACTGACTTTTTAGGTTTCAAACATTTATAATAACTTTGATATTTTTTATGCCACTCGGTTGTAAGTAGATTCAATGGAAATATGGTGAAAAAACACACTTTCAAACAAAAAAAAAACACAACCTTTAACAGAACCAGAAAAATCTACAAGTTATTTATCAAATTTTTCTATTTTTTTGTTAATTGCCAAGTTGTAATAAAAATAATAAATTAAAATATTTCCAAAGCTATTAAGTATAGGCATAGAAAATACTAAGGACAAACTTAACTACATTGCCTTTAGTTTGTGATGTTGATATAAAATACAGGCTGATGCATTTAAAAATACTGAGCAAATAATGAGTTTGTATTTTCACTCACCCTGTCTATTAAATTTAAAGAGTATTAGCAAAAACAATTATATTTATGAATTATAATAATCATTTAAAAATTATGGCTACAACAGGTTGTTACTTTTGTACCCCTTTTCCCTTATACAGGGCGTTGAACTTCTTATTGAAATTAGGTTATAAGTTTTTAAATGCCCTATATAACACAAAGCATCTTTGTATTCTTATAATGAAGAAGTGAAGCGAATTTAAATTTAAAATAAAATAAAAAATGTTTCATTAAAAAAAACATATCTTAAGCGGTACAGTATTACGGAAAACCCTGTATATTTGTAACTAATAATAAAATATGAAGGTTACAGCTACCTCCTATTTTTTTAAATATTTTTTTTTGGTATTACCTAGATATAACGAACTATGTCAAAAAATTAATCACCCTGTATTAATATAATACAATGTTAATTTTTCGTTATATTGTTCGAAACATTTTATGGTCAACATGAGGTAAACCGATATCATATCCCTTTCTTGATTTCGTTCGTCCCATGAAAGTTTTTCCTTTGCCAACTTTGTTAGCAATGGCTATAAAATTGAATACCCGCGAAATAATAAAATTATTTGGCGGGTTAAACCGCATCTTAATTGATTGCGTCGACTTTTCGACTCGTCATTTGGAGTCATATTGAGAACTACCCCTTCTGTTTTGAGCTAACTCTAGAATTCACTTCAAACAACCACGTTTAATATATTTCTCCTTCTACGGACTTCTAACTTAAATTATTGATATTCGTTATCCTTAATTTTCAAAACTTAGATTATAATGTATAGTTTCTGGAACAGTACTGAAATTGTATCCTTCGAATATATTTTACATATATTAACAGATCAGGTACTGTAATTGTAAAAAATAACACTATCTGGCACACCATATTAAGGAAATATTTAGATCTACCAAGATACCATGGTTTTAAAAAAATCTGTATGTTTGCTTGTGAAATGCATGTCTATGTACCTGCCAATCTACTCTTCATTATAATCATTAATATTGTCACACAAACAAGTTCTACATAAACATATATATGTCACCATCGCTTTAGAAACCCGTGAAGAATCAAATACTTATAAAAAAAGGGTGCGTTTAGGCAACAGATGGGTCATAGTAATATTATTTAGGAAAGGTATTTAAGGCGCTTCTATTTTGTAAGGTAAAAATGTAAATTATTTCTATTATAAGAAAGTCATAATTTCGTATTCAACAAAGAATAAAGTCTGAAATTAAGTTTGACAATTTTTAAATGTTTGGTAATATTCTCCTATTTATTTTCTGTCGTTTCGTTTATAGGAAATGCTTATTTATGCATAGTAAGAAAGACATACACTAGAGTAAGTTTTTACTTAACTAACTAACTTAGACTTAACTAACTTAGAATAAGTGTAACAAGCAAGCAAGCAATTTAATTGAACCCAGCTTAAGTGACTTGCAAACCAGTCAGAATGATATTCGGGTGTTAGAATTCATTGGAGCGAGGTGTATTGATTCTTGTTATCAGAAACCACTCCAGTGCTCCAGACCATCCATTTCCTCCTTATAGCACTCTGATGCGCGATAGAGGTTCTCTATCAAGCTCTCTCTCTCTAGGGACTCTCCCAATGAGTCGGCGCTCTAGGACGTGGGCCCTTCGTGCCTGTTTTTTTTGTATTTTGTTAATTTTTTTGTTAGTAATTTTTTTAATTTTTTTTTGTTGACCGCAGCCGTTTTTTGTGTTTTTGTTAATTTGTTCTAAAGGGTGTCCTAAAAAATAAATATTACTATTAAAATTGCCAGTGCTGTATGCTGGGGTTTCTTTTGTTGATAAAGCTACAAATTATCTAGACTTTATGTGTTGGCCAAGATTTGGTGTTTTGGTCTTTTGTGCTTTCATCGCTGAAACGCGTCATATCATTATCTCTCGCAGAATTGGGATTGGATAATTCTCTAATTCTGCAAACCTGATTCTGGATTTTTCTGCCATTCTATCTATCACCCTTACTTATTGCAGTTCTCTGGAACAGAAAGCGTTCAGCGACGTGTCTGGGTACATTTACCGCTTCTCTGAGGCTGTTGTTCTGTATTTCCTGTATTTTATTTTTATTTGAATTACTATTGTGTCCCCATGAAAGAGATCGATAGGTGATTATTGGAAATATGATACTGTTTATCAGTCTCATTTTCGTCTTTATGCGCAGTTTACTTTTTCTACCTGCAAGTCTTTTTATTGTAGTTCTGGCTATTGCTGTTTTCTGGATGGTTGTGTCCACGTGATGCGTAAATGTTAAGTCTTGCTCCATAATCACTCCTAGGTATTTAGCTTCTCTTTTCCATTTCATGGAATTATTTTGCACTATCTGCTGTTCCTCGGGGTTTTCTCTTTTCTTGTTGAATATGATTGCTTATGTCTTCTCTAAATTGGTTACTATTTTCCGTTGAATACTCCATTCTTATATACCAATCCAATGCTGTCTGTAGATAATTGACCGCTACATCTAAGTTTCTGAGTCTAGCAGCAATCGCTGTGTGTATATTGTATACAGTAGGGGTCACAGAACCGCTTCTTGTTGCACTCCAGCCTTTAGAGCTCCGTACTCGGACCGGACTTGTCCTATCCTAACCCTAAAGCTCGGGTTGCTCAAGTAAAAAGAGATGTAGTCATGGCCCTACTGTATCCGTAACCTCTCATTTTGTATATTAATCCTTTATGCCAGACTCTTTGCTTACATCCAGAAAGGCTGCTCCTGTATACTACTTGTCATTAAATTT
Source organism: Diabrotica undecimpunctata (assembly GCF_040954645.1). Classification (NCBI taxonomy): domain Eukaryota; kingdom Metazoa; phylum Arthropoda; class Insecta; order Coleoptera; family Chrysomelidae; genus Diabrotica; species Diabrotica undecimpunctata. Next base: position 17,382,871 of record NC_092812.1, read on the forward strand.
GACTGTTATGTGTTCTATCAATCTAAATGCTTGTAGTTCGCTGGAGTATTCTGCTCTAAATCCGAACTAAGCTTCTGAAATTAGTCATATCCTGTCTGTTTTAGCTTTAAGTCTACTTAATATAACTCTTTCCATGATCTTACTAACTTCTGGAACTAAGCTAATCGGCCTGTTGTTTTGCGGGCACGTGGTATTCTTTCCTGGCTTCAGAATTATGATAATGTACACTTTCTTCCATCGATTTGGGAAGTGAATGTATCTAAGTATTGCATTCGTAATTTTAGTTAAAAATACTATCGCTTTTGCTGGTAGATACTTTAGAGCTCCATTTGAAATTTCATCTTAACGAGTTTTAAATTCGGTCTTATATATAAAAATCGACGAAACGCAAGACGGGGCTGCTCTGAGTTTGTTGCAACTTTTTTCTAGCCATTTTTGAATTTCGTTTCTAACGACCTCTCTTGTTATACCGTAAAAGCTTACTGGCCCTTCAAATATTCTTCTAGAGCCTTGCTTTATCGAGTTTTCCAGTTCATTCCATTGGCATTTTTATGTCCCGACACTCATATTTAGGATACTTTATTATCGCATATCTGTTTATTACGAATAATTTACTACTTTCATTGGAAATTAACCTTAATTTTAGTTTAAAATACCTATGGTTATTTTGAGGTTTCGATTTCTACTTCGAAAATCGATTAAAAAAGGGGACGTCCAAGATTACAGTGAAACAGACACATAAAAATAGTAATTGTAAAAAGAGGCTTAACTGAAAAATATATATGTAACGTATGGATAAATAAGTCATTAGGTCTCGTACTCATCATTAGGTAATCATTTGACACTTCGACCCAAGTGATTTTTTATTTTCAGGTGTCTTTTATCTATTTGTGGCTCTCAGATAGATTCTAACGCCTATTGGTGAAGATCTTTTAATTCGAGTGCTTGCTTAAACAGGTACCTGAACATTTTCCTCTCCACACAACGTATACACTGGACGTTCTTCGGTTTTTGCTTAGCTTCATCGCGATTTTTATTACCACTTTGCTGTACTTCTTATTCATAGTCGAAAGTATGCCCTATAACGGAATAGTGTTTCATAATATTTGATTGATTAAGACTGCGTTATTTCACTTCTTTTTTGATTTGCTTTTTTTGTCTGTTCCTGTCATACAAAAAGCTCTAAAATTGATAATTACTCTCGGCAGAATCCCGTATGTTTGGAGGAGAAGGCTAATCAAATCTGGATTTTTACGTCGTCTATTATAATTCCATCGCAATGCAACCAGTTGGCTTGTACAGGTCCAGTAGATATATATTATATATTTTGAAGTCACTTGATCTAGTGTCGCGTCTCGCAATGTTGCAAAATATAGTTAACTATACCAGGTCCTCTACCAGAGAGTCTACAGCTTAAATCCACATAAAATAGACTTATTCTATGCAAGAGTCCATCGACTAATGGATGTCCAGTAAGGAAGCCTCTTCCAGCATTTCCACACTAGCCTAGAAATTGTCTTAGGGCTTCTGAAATATTAAGTTTAAAAGATCTTATATAAATGACTTTTGCACAATATAAAATTAAATAAATCACTTACTAGAATGCAGATGTATATTCTCCTAGTAGAACAGAAATACTTATATTTCCGTCACTACTGACTTACTCCTAAATACTTCTGTATAAAGTTACCCTGCATTGTATTCAAAGGGGATTGTTTGAAACAAACTAACAGCAAGAAACAATATTCTGCGCAAAGCTTACACAAATGGGGCACACATCCTTCCACCCTTTGAACACCGGCGCTTACCGCGCCGGTAAGCGCCGACGCAAGCTGGCGCTATTGCACCAGTATGAGATGCATTATATTGAGGTAGCTAGCACCAAGTCAGAAAAAATTATTGGTGAAGGCCTGAAACCGATCACTCAATTCCTATCCTATCATATCGTTGGTATTGCTCCACCTTATATCAGAACAGAAGTAGCTGTAGATATAGACTAAAAGAAACAAATTGAAGATCCTCGACATTCATTACATAATTACCAACCCGCAGTAATACTCAAACACTGTTTAAATAAATTCGTCTACACAATCTACCAGAAAGAATTCCTATTTGCGAAATATAAGTAGCTCGGGGTGCCCAAGTGTAAAACTAGCCAAAAGAAACGGGAATTATTATATTTCAACTCAGATACCTAATGTTACTGTAGTACGCTTCAAGTTCCAGCACATCTACTTATCTGCCCTCTGTTGGAGAAACCCTGAACTGAGCTAGATTGACTACATTAAGATGATAATTTTGACAGACAACTGATAAAAGACGATTAAAGACGTCTTTTGAAATATTGTGGACAAGACAGATATTATTCATACTCAATTCAAAGTTAGTTATGAAAAACTTTTATTCCAAATGGATTTCCTGCGAATAACAAGATGTTATACTTTTTATATTTAAGGGATATATGAGAGAATATTACTTGTTGATAATTATCTTCTTCTCATGGCGCCGTCTTCTTTCGAAGATTGGCGATCCAAATGGCAATTGTAGTTTTGGAAACTGCTGCGGGAAAGATTTCTGCAGATGAGCGGTCGAACCATTTCCTTAGGTCTTTCAGCCACGAGTTCTGGCGTCTTCCTACTGATTTTTTGCCTTGTACTTTTCCTTCCGGTATAACTTGAAGTAATTCATATCTTTCGCCTCTCAACACATGAACAAGTATTGCATTTTCCTCTCTTTGATTATTCTTAGTAATTCTTTTTGTTTACACATGCGACGGAGTACCTCAACATTAGTAAATTATAAGTTATTATAAGGTATATATATATATATATATATATATATATATATATATATATATATATATATATATATATATATATATATATAGGTTATTATAAGTATCAAAAATCATTTGTTCGAACTCAGTTCATTGTATTGGACTAGCATTAAAAGGTTTGCTCTAATTTTTGTCAGATAATATTTGCTTGAAATCATTTTGATGCTTGCTTTGATTGTTTCGAATTAAAAGATGTATGCCTGTATGTTGAATTATCGTTCTACTTTAAATGATTTAAGCCTCTGAATAAGTAATAGATCAACAAATCAGTTACCATGACTAACGCTATACTTTTATATTTTACTGTAGACAAGTCTACTTATTAAAGTACAGAAACATGAAACTATATTCTGAAATAAGTAACTGTACAAAATTATGCTTAAAATTAGCAGTCATGTACTTTATAATATATTTTATTATATAGTATACTGTTCATTTTTTTTCTATTTACACATATTTTAAAGTTATTTTGACGTTTTTTTAACTACTACTACTCCAAAAGTCAAAAAAAACATTTTAATTTTTATAATTTTAGAAAAAATTTTATATTTCTAAATATTATGACTTTCTTAAGAAACAATTTCATTTTATGACTACATAAAAATGTTAGTGTCTTTTATACAACAGAATCTTGTCACAATGAGGTATTTTGTACCAGCAAGGAGATGAAGTTTCCTGAACTTGATAAACAGGCTTTTTCTTTGTTTCACTTGGGGTATGGATAAGGTATATAGGTCGAATAAACATTTATGTTTTATTGATTGGATTATTACCCAGATATTTCAGATTTATTATAAAATAATGACAAAGGAAAATGCCTGTATAATAAAAGAAGAGCACAGAGCACAGGATATAATTGTATCTCTAAATATGTGTTTAACATTGATAAATAACCTTAAACCAATAAATACATATAAAATAAGTCCTTATAAATATTGGAGGACAAAGTGTATTTCCAAAAATGTTTATTATAAAATGTCAAACAAAATTTTTAGAAAAACAAATAAGAATATCAAAGATACAATAAGCAAAATTAATACGGAAGTGGATTGTATTATTAAAAGCATGGAAGGTATATCGTCAGTGTAATTCGCATAGTGCGTAACTTCAGTTTATAAAATTTTACAGGAGAGCGAAAAAACGAATTTAAATGATTAAACTTACCGATTGGCAAAAAATTAATTTTTCCGACTACTAGTCAACTCAGATAAAATTTTAATGTTCTATTTTTGGTTTTCCATGAAATATTAATTTTGTTTTAAATAAAATTTGAGATGCGCTTTTTGCGAACTAATATTTTGAAAGCAAAACGGAAATATGCATTTTTCTGAAAAATGTTTATTTTTTTAATGCAAGAAAACCAGTAACATATAGATTACACATCGATAATTATTTTTACAGAAAAACTTATGCTTAAAAAAATTTAAATCAGAAAATATAAAATGAAATAAGCACAAGGCTAATTATGAGGTAACTGATCATAAAATAAATGGTAGTCCTGTTGTATACTTGTCTTCAGTTGTTGCAAATGCTCATATTTCTCTTTCCTAATGGGAATTCTACCTCTGTATAATGCAGACAAAGAGTCAAAATCTAAAAATTTTGGATTTGCAGGTAATCTGACAGGAAAGTTTTCCATTCCAATTCAGAATGTCTAGTTTTGTAAAATATATTTTTGTTTGTATATTTAATTGCCTTTAGGCCAACCACCTGGGGAGCTCCGACTTTTTTTCCTGGTCGTATTAATGAGATAGAATTTATATTACCTTCAATATTTTTAAAACAAATCATGCGATAAGTTCTCTTCTCTGTAGGGATTTTTCAAACATGCTTTTTTGCATATTATTGCCTAGTCAGCAGGTACATTAATTCTGGATTTTCGAATCATCTTTCTATCGTAGAATGCATGCTATCTGCCTCCATCTGGGTATGACCTTTCTAAAGATATTTTTGTATTATAGTTAAATATTTTTCTTTTGTTAAGTTGAAGAGGGCGTTTGGTAATACAGAATTTCTGTTTTGAGCAACGCAACCATGGCTATACAAAATATAATTAGTTTTTTAAAACCCTACCCTCTGTTTCATTCCACCAAAATCATTCATGTTGCTGGCGTTTTAGATCATAAATCGTGAAATTATGTACAAGTTTTGTTTTGTAATAGAAGGAGCTCACATTGGACTTTGGACAGAGTAGCACAGATTGCAGATCAATTATAAAAACTTCATTATCTGATTCTCTGTCGGTAACTTTTTCTTGACGTGCTTCGTTTTTCAGAAGAATGTGAAAATTGTACTCATCTTGCGAAATATTCTTTGTTTCAAAAGATGCACAAACATAACACTTATCCTTTTTTGGCTGGTATAAAGATAAATTTTGCTGATCGAAAATTATGGAAAAAGTAGCTCTTGACATGGATTTTACATTATTTTTCCCACAAAAATCTTTGCAGTAAGCTCTATATAATTGTGCTTTTGATTCACATACTGTTTCCAAGTATAACTTTGAACTATTTGCCCTGCAGTAATGTTATCTGTAACTGTTTCTCTTTCCTACTTTTTTATGGCAATTTCTTCAATACAGAGTGTACTTAAAAACATCTTCTTGCATACTCGTATTCGATTATGTTCAGCGTTTAAATAAAACTCAGTCGATGTTTGTCTTCTATATATTTCCCGTTCTCCTTTTTGTCTCTCTGTAGGTTTCACAATTACTAATGTATTTACGTTTTTTTCTGAACCCAAGTTTTTTTCCAAAAGTTGTCGCATATTTTGTATCTAGCCTTGTCAGAAATAGAACCACATTTTAATTTTGTCTTATCGTCCCTACTTATCTTGCAATTGCAACGAGGTTTCATAGTTTTTGACGCCTTTTCTATAATCTAATTCCATGAATTATTTTCTCTTTTTCTTCCCTGTTACCTAAGTCCATTTTCTCTATTCTTGTAGTTCTCGTGTTTGCTCCATTTGTTTTTGTCTGTTTTACTCCCTTTAGACCTTGAACTTTTCATTGATTCTTTTGGATTCAGTGTACTGTTGTTCAGATAGTTTTCTTTACATCCTTCATTACTCATAAATTCTTCAAAACCACTACCTATCTCTTCTTCCATCTCTGCTTCCATGATTATGAAGTCCAGGTGTTTGGACGTTTGATTGTCTTTGTTTCATGGGCAATTCGTTTTTTGCATGCACGAGATGCCTTCTTCTGATCTTTCTGTGCCATTAGTGACCTTGTTTGTAATATTAAAACCACCCAAATTCATTATGATAAACGGTTCATCCTTACAAACATGATTAATAAACATATCTTTGGTTTCTCTAGCATATTTCTCGAGATCATCAATAATTGAACTGTTATTTGGCTGCATACTGTTTGTTTGCACGGCAATAACATTGTCGATGGTATTTTGTTTCATAGATAAAGCAAAAGCAAGAGTAAAGTTGTCTAAATTAGGCTCTTTAACTTGAAAAGGGCACTTTTTTCGGGGTCATCTAACTTTAACGGCACTTATAAAAGGTCCATAATCCTCTCTGCTCTTTTAGCCATTTCTGTAACAAAAATAAAATGTGTGGTCTTATGTTACTTTTAACTTTAATATGAAAAAAAGAAACTAACTTCTAAAGAAACTAAATTATTTTGAAGATTACACGCAGTATACAATACACGCAGTTTTTGCAGGAAATTTTCATTAATTTATAGAAAAAACGATATTCATAGTAATAAACCAAAATAAATAATGAACGAAAACTTTTATTTGAAACGTGAAAAAATTAAATATGAAATAAATATGAAATTGTTGAAATTTTAAACAAAATATTTATTCTTCATCACTTACACCATTGCTGTTATCGTCTTCGTCTAAATCGGTAATCTTTTCAGACTAATGACTAGATTCTGTGAGCAGTTCGTTATAAAAGTTTTGAGCCTCTGTTTTTTTCAAACATTGGGTTAAATCTCTAAGGTTTTCTTTTTTCCCTGAGGAATATCCAAACGCGTACTATATAACGGTTTAAATTCAAACTCTTTCGGTATACCACGTTTGTTTCTTATAAGGGATTTTTCCCAGCTACCTGTATAAGTCTGTCTTACTAAAACAACCACAGGTTCATCAACTGAATATCTCAACATTCGCGCAGTTTTCATTTTTACTGGAGAACGAGCTGATCTAAGTATAAATGGAGTTACTACTTGTAAAATGTTAAATATCATAGACGGTAAACGGTGATGGTTTTCCCTTAGCATTCTTGATTACGTTTTTCCATTCTTTAGGCATTTCGACGGTTTCAGATTTGTTATGCTTTTTAATCACTGAAAAATCTTGGTCGCAACTTAAAAATGAATGGCCTCCAATAAGAAATACATGTGTGACATGTTTAAAACTGTCTTTCAAGCATGTGTAGACCATGGACAAGCAAGTACAAAAATTTCATGAGAATATAGTTTTTATTTTATCCGGCACATCCGTCGCTTATTAGGATAAGATTCTTTGTCTTCACCTCATTAGATCGTAAATATTGAAACAATAATGAAGCTACTTCATTTTGTCCTTTTCTTCCAATGGTTTTATCGTAAGAGAACATAGTTGCAGTATTATTTCCATCATTATGCACACCAAATACGTATAACCATAGCTGCCTAGCATAGAATACTGCATTGGTACGTATATGTGGCATTGGAAGGTTTTGCATACAGTCAAAAGACAAGCAACTGTAGTTCTCTGAATCATCACGTGCTTTTAATTTATATTTTCTTTTTAAAAAAGGTAAAAGAAATAATAAATTAGACTTACTCACAATCAATTTAATTTAACTATCAGACGACCGGTTTCGCTTTCTACAATATGCAAAGCAGCTTCAGGTCACGATACAAAGTTAAATAATTGCTGAAAATAATAAACCCATATTAGGGTGTTGTCTAATAAAGGTAAAACAAAGATAGGTGATATACATTATATAAATTACAGTAATTATGCCAATATTACATGTCTGTGGTTTTTCAAAATGAATAAAATGTTTAAGCAGACAAGGTAAGACCCACAAATTGGTAAAATAGTCTATTAAACTGTAATGAATTAATAAATAAACAAATAAATAAAACATTACTTACATGCCGGTACTCTATTAATTGATGGTTGAAAGAACATGGTTCAAACTATCTTGTATTGTTGATTGGAGAACTTAAGTCAACTATTGTAATTGTTTAACAGTAAACGGGGAAGTTCTTGAGGAGACAGATTTTATCCAATGAAGTAGAGATAGGTAAATGTAATTGTTTCTTTGATGAAAGTTATATTCTATACCATTAAGTTCTGTAAAGTTATTTATATTTATTCTGGAGATATATTTATGAAATGTGTGTTATTTATTGAGATTTTTATTTTTGTTTTGGAAGGTGACAGTTGTGAGACAATGAATAAGAATAGATGTACAAATTGTGTGGGTGTGCAATTATATCAGCTTGTAATTATCAAATTTCTTTGATAAAGTTATGTTGCAATATGTGGAAAATTTTTGTAAAGTCCAATATATAAAGTTAAAAATTAAAATTGAGACACTTTAAGACACACAGAAAACACACAGAAAACACTTAAAAAACGGGGGGACGAAACAGACATTAAATTTAAAAAGGGGGAGGATTTTAAAAGAACTACATCTCTTACTTGGAGGCAATGAGTTTTTTATGTTATATATCAGATTTTAGAGGTAAACTTGACAAATGTAGGTTAAAGTGTGAAAGTTCTTCTTCTATTTTAAATGCTGTAAGTTAAGCTGTACGTTAAGTTATCTAGTTTTATGAAATAAGCTGATATTAATAAATATCTAAAAATGTTTAATTTTAAATTTAGATATCAAAGTTATTTGATGTGTTAATATTCACATACTTTAACAAACTTTAAATAATTAGATTTCAATGTAACAATATAAATAATTGTAATACATCTTCTATGATAACTAACTCAGCTTAGTCAAAGTTACAGAACAAACTTAAGTGATTATTTGGTAATTAAATTAAATATGTACATTTGTAATCAAAATGTATAACAAAATTACAAACTTTCTTTGAAATAATTGTTGGTGTGAGTTATCTGTCATGGCGTGTATAAATATTTTCAAATATTTATTCCAGTTCTGATATGTTAATATGGAACTTAAATAATAAGCAAATAATATAAAACTATATTAAATAATACATACAATTAAATATACTATATAATAATAAAACTATATTAAATATCAGTATTGAACTGGTATGGTACCTCAACTTATTTAACCAAAAATTATTATTACATCCCATCTGGTTTCGAAATACACTCATGTTACAAAATATTTGATTTCAAATTCAACACGTGGTTTGATTGTTCCCAACACAACATTGTGGGGTCGTTCAGACTAGCAGTATTAATAAAATGAATTTTGCTATTCCTAATAATATGCAAATCAACATTTTCAAATAGAAATATTATATTTTAACTATAAACTGCTATAAATTTGAATAAAGTGTTACATAAATTATTATATAAACTCACCATTGTTCATATCGGTGTGATGATATTTCTGCTCATGGTACAGAAAAATTAAGATAAGAATAATTTTGCTTTACACCGGTTTAAATAGAGACTTTTTACCTGTTGGTATAACCAATTTCTGGTCCCAACTGTCAGATATTAAAATTACCAACTAACTATTGAATGCTTAATAATTCAGTAAATTTTCTTTAATTTATCAATAATGTTATCATCAATAGTTTATTTGCTTATTATTTAAGTTCCATATTAACATATCAGAACTGGAATAAATATTTGAAAATATTGACCATGACAGATAACTCACACCAACAATTATTTCAAAGAAAGTTTGTAATTTTGTTATACATTTTGATTACAAATGTACATATTTAATTTAATTATCAAATAATCACTTAAGTTTGTTCTGTAACTTTGACTAAGCTGAGTTAGTTATCATAGAAGATGTATTACAATTATTTATATTGTTACATTGAAATCTAATTATTTAAAGTTTGTTAAAGTATGCCAATATTAACACATCAAATAACTTTGATATCTAAATTTAAAATTAAACATTTTTAGATATTTATTAATATCAGCTTATTTCATAAAACTAGATAACTTAACTTACAGCTTAACTTACAGCATTTAAAATAGAAGAAGAACTTTCACACTTTAACCTACATTTGTCAAGTTTACCTCTAAAATCTGATATATAACATAAAAAACTCATTGTCTCCAAGTAAGAGATGTAGTTCTTTTAAAATCCTCCCCCTTTTTAAATTTAATGTCTGTTTCGTCCCCCCGTTTTTTAAGTGTTTTCTGTGTGTTTTCTGTGTGTCTTAAAGTGTCTCAATTTTAATTTTTAACTTTATATATTGGACTTTACAACAATTTTCCACATATTGCAACATAACTTTATCAAAGAAATTTGATAATTACAAGCTGATATAATTGCACACCCACACAATTTGTACATCTATTCTTATTCATTGTCTCACAACTGTCACCTTCCAAAACAAAAATAAAAATCTCAATAAATAACACACATTTCATAAATATATCTCCAGAATAAATATAAATAACTTTACAGAACTTAATGGTATAGAACATTACTTTCATCAAACAAACAATTACATTTACCTATCTCTACTTCATTGGATAAAATCTGTCTCCTCAAGAACTTCCCCGTTTACTGTTAAACAATTACAATAGTTGACTTAAGTTCTCCAATCAACAATACAAGATAGTTTGAACCATGTTCTTTCAACCATCAATTAATAGAGTACCGGCATGTAAGTAATGTTTTATTTATTTGTTTATTTATTAATTCATTACGGTTTAATAGACTATTTTACCAATTTGTGGGTCTTACCTTGTCTGCTTAAACATTTTATTCATTTTGAAAAACCACAGACATGTAATATTGGCATAATTACTGTAATTTATATAATTTATATCACCTATCTTTGTTTTACCTTTATTAGACAACACCCTAATATGGGTTTATTATTTTCAGCAATTATTTAACTTTGTATCGTGACCTGAAGATGCTTTGCATATTGTAGAAAGCGAAACCGGTCGTCTGATAGTTAAATTAAATTGATTGTGAGTAAGTCTAATTTATTATTTCTTTTACCTTTTAAAATGGACTCACACAAGCAACACATTCATGATTTTCTTTTTAGTTCATAACTTCTCAGTTTTCTGTAAGTGGAGTTCTTTCTTAATATTTAATTTCCACACGTCTTCTGGATCGTCACAACTGGCTAATAGTTTACTTTGATACCGATCCCAAGTACCATATATCACTTCTCGGTAAGCCAAATGATCGAAAACTCGAGATATCTCTTCATCAATAATTTTAGAATAACATTGAAACCGTGAACACCTAAAAGGAATATAAATTTTCCACTCATCATTTTACAATTAATATGTGTAACGTACCTGCAATTGGGACCCATTTGTACTTGTGCTTTTTCTATGCCCTTATAATTTTTTTGTCCCTTCACTCTTACCTGTTTTATCTCTATACGTCTCAGCACCTTCCTTTTCTTTTTTAATGGTACATTTTCATTTAAACTTTGTCGTTAGAGTTCATTGTTACTTGTATTTATTATAAAACTGATTTTATTAAATTGGTTTATGGTGTTTTCTTATAAAATCACACAACACAACTATTCGAAGGAACGTTAAAATATAAAAACCTACTGACAGCCAAGCGATAAAGTTTCCTGCAAAAACACCAATAGTCATTAACAACTGTGGTTTTTGCAGGAAATTGCGCTTGACATATGGGGTTTATGCGGAGTCGCCTATATTTTTGTCGCTTATATCTTGGACTACTGTGGTTTTAATGGAATTTTCTAACGCAAGGAACGTAGGTAATTAGTCCTTCAATCCATAGATGGCGTAAGTCTATTTCCGAAAAAATGTCCCTGACATATGGGGTTTTTGCAAAGAACGCCTCAATTACTGAGTTTTAAATAGGTATACATATTATTAAAAGCTAAATATGTACAAATAAAAATTAAAATTGTTTAATAACAGTAAAAAGTAGTCATAATTATTGTGGAAATATTAATATCTCCGTTTTGTGTTATCTTTTCAGTTTGCCGTATAGTGCGTATCTCCAAACGTAAATAAATAGTGATTTATATTAGTCATTCTTAAACTTTTTCGATTATTGCATAAATAAAAATAAAAAATAGACTTACCTTTCTTATGATATATGAAACAACACGCAGAGTTAAGGCAAAAATTGAAGATTCTTACGATAAAGTTCAAGTACAACTACTGACTTGCGTCAACCAATACAATTGACGGGAGATAAGCATTCTGTTTGTCAACAATTTAAGGCATGGGCAATTTTCTCTGACGGCTTTTATTGCGAAACGGTACATGCTGCGGGGATGGGTATTTTTCACGCTAAAGATATGGTATCGTTGTACCAGATGGCGCAAAAAATAATATTTGAAAAAAAATGGAGTTACGCACTATGCGAATTACACTAACGATATCTACATGGGTTAATTTGGGCATAAGAGCTAGATGGAACACCTAACAGTACAATACAGCTCTCTATTTATAAAGACAAGAAAGTAGCAATCAAGCGAAGAGAAATAATCCAGTATATGGAATATGGGAACTAAAAATAGTCAAAGCTCTTTATATTAAGACAAACATTGAGACATGTAAGTCAATCAAAAAAGGAATGTGTCAAAATAAAAAGAGTAATAGTGCCTATTTTATGAAAGGATAAAAATAACCCCGAGGCAAGCAAGATACAGTACGTGTTTAATTAGAGGCTGGAGAACAAGATACATATTATTAAGTAAACTTTGTCAAAACTTGAAATTACTTAAAAATCCTACAATCGACACGCTCACTTAATGTGTCGCAAATTTACCCATAGTAGGAGAAACTCGACCTGTAAACTACGTATCAAAATCACGTAGCCGAGTTCCGGCGTATTCCAACTCTTTCTCGCCGAATACTTTCTCTGCCTGGTCCCTGTACCGACGGGAAAAATTTCGAAAGTCATTCCTGGTCTTGATGAGTTATATTTATATTTTATCTTTATAGAAAGAGTAAGAATGTACAGATGTATTGACACTATTTCATTGCAATAAAATACCCCAATTTATAGACAGAAACACAACGTGTTTATTTGTCCACTGATTTTTTCATATACCCCTTGAAGGGGCAGAAGTTACTCATGTTTTATTTTATCTAATGTTGTATTATTACTTCAATGTTTTTGTACTTCATGAATATAAATTATTATTTTCTTATTACGAGATATTACGGGTACGCTTTTTTTATTTTTAAAATTGGAAATTACGACATAATTTTCTATGTAATAAAAAAGAGTATCATAACAAGATAGCCATGTTACATTATACGGTAAAACGAAACTTTTGTTGTGATCGTCTCTGAAATTAGTTTCCTCATTATCTGAATCGCAAAAATTTAGAAGTTTTTGCTATAAATTGTTGTTTGTAATTTTATTAGAAAAAAGCATTATGCACATTTTGACTTTATGGAGTAAAATATTTTATTGTGACAAGTTTCTTGTTCAAATGGTGTGATATAGAGTAGATAATTGCAGCAGTGTTGTATGCTTTCCAATGTTAAAATATGTAAACTTTATTGCAGCCGGGTTTTGGACGCAGGAAAAAGAAAAAAGAAGTAAGATTTCTCCAATAAAACTGCTCAATCAAGAGTTGCTTTTTAGATCACCTTTAATGCCCCTGACGATTTCTTAAAAAAAAAACAAAAACCAAAATCAAAAATACCTATACAAAACGCCATTGTTTGGCAGTGACAAAATACAAATTTTCTTGCATTTACTTTTTCACCTTTCTCTATTTCTATATCGTCAGTAGCATCTTTAAAAGTTTATACGCTTTTCCTTGTTCTTGCTTGACTAGACCTGCATTTTGAACTTAAAGCATTGCTTCATACTCTATAACTAAAACACTACCTACTTTATACACAAGTAGCTGCAATGCTCCAAACTAAAGGTCTGAAATAGAAAGTTTTAACGTCTGTAACTTAAGGACTACCTAAAATAATAACGAAAACTATATAAGTATAAATAAAAAGTTAGAAACCTGACTATAATAAGGTTATCAGCCAAAGAAAAAAATGGTTAGGATGTAGTTACATTAAAGATATTATTCCACATTTTAATACTGGATAGTTTTTTCACATAGACTATCCACGATTCATCAATTTTATTGATCTCTTTGAAAAGAGTTATAAATACAAGGCCAATCTAAACTAATATGATTAAACAAGGGATGGTACAACCACAAACACATAAAACACAAATGTAATCCAAAAAAATATACAAATCGTTCTGAAAATTACATATCCAATGTTTGTATGTTTTAAACAAATAATGCATTAATAATTACTATTATCCAAAGACAAGGAACAATACATATTATATTTAATGAGCTAGACCTAGTTCTTTACTTCTACACGTAGATCAAGCGGTATATGTTTTGAGTTGGGTGGAAAATATACAGGGTGTCCCATAATTAATTAGATATTAGCTAATAGGTGATAGCTGATATCAAAATAAAGCGTTTGAGCTCAAATTGTTTAGGCAAAATGTTGCTAGTTTTTTTTTCTACAGGGATTCATTATTTAATATGTTTTTATATTATTTTTAGGGATATATTAAAAACTCTTTAACCGATTTAAGTGAAATTTAGTATCTTGCTATTATTTAGTATGCTTAATATGAAAATAGTATTAGTTTTACCATTGACACTAGGTGACGCCACCTACCATAACATTAGTTCAATAATGTGGACATAATTTTTTTGTCCGCCCTGTATAAAAATTTTAGAAAAAAAAACTTAAAATAACATTCAATTCTACAAAATAAAATTTTTCAAATCAAAAAAGTACACCGTTTTCGAAATAAACGTATTTTGTTAATGATGCATTCTCTATTTAATTTTTTGCAAAACAAGTAAGCTTGAACTTAATGGCAACGTCAAGACGTAACTACGAATTTATTTATTATTAGTTGTCAAAGTGCAGTGCGAGTCATTATTTGGCAAAGTACTATTAAGATTTTTATAAACCACTTAACATAAAGGTAAAATGCCACGTCATAGTGAATTTTCTAATGTAAAAATGCGCGATATGATATGTTTGTATGCCCAGGAAAATTTTTGTTCTCGTGAAGCAGCTCAACGCTATTTCGAACTTTAAGAAGGCAACCAAACCATAAAACTATTAGATCATTGTTCGACAGATTAGGCGAAACAGGGTCATTTCACCCCAAAAACAGGAATTCTGGAAGACGGGAGTAATTGATGCGGATATGGAAGATGAAATTATTGTGCGTATTGCAAAAAATCTAGTACAAGGCTTGTTTCAGCGGCCACTGGTATAAGCAAATCTACGGTGTCAAGAATAATATGGAGAGAAAATCTGTATCCGTATCGTTTTACTCCAGTACAGAATCTTTTACCCCAGGATTTTCCAGTAAGGCTCTGATTTAGTCAGTTTATGATATGGCGGTATTTAGATGATCCAATGTTTTATAATAAAATTTTATTTCCCAATAAAGCCACATTTACTCTCCACTCTCAGTGTGGAGAAGAAAGTGCTCCCAATCGGAGATGATAGATTGTACACGATACATTTCGCTGACGACCAAGCCATTCTAGCTGAAGACGAGAGTGATGTAGGCTACATGCTTAGAAAACTGGAAGATGAGTATACCAAATGGGGCCTCACAATTAATACACAAAAAACTGAGTACTTAGTTGTAGGAGAAAAACCAGAAAGCCTACAAATCGAAATGAGAACTATAAAACCAACAGACAATTTCAAATACTTGGGAGTCCAAATAACATCAAAAGCAGGAAGTAGCGAAGAAATACACTCCAGGATTGGCCAAGCAAGATCAGCCACCAGACAGCTACACGGACTATTATGGAATAAAAAAATAACAAAGGAAAATAAAAGAAGAATCTATAAAACAATAATAGAAAGTATTGGGCTGTACGGCGCCGAACTCTGGGAAATAAACCAAAGAAACAAATCAAAAATTAAGGCCATGAAAATGAACTACTGGAGACGATGTTGCCAGCTCACTATACTTGATAGGGTGAGAAACGAAGATATTCGGAGATAAATGGAAATCGATTTAGACATAATAGACACAATCGAAGCCAAAAGACTTAACTGGTATGGACACCTTCAGAGAATGCCTGAAAATAGATAAAAAAAATAGAAGAATGGACTCCGCCAACTAGAAGAAAACGAGGTAGACCAAGACGAGCCTGGACAGAAAACGCTGGAAATTAGGATGCGAGAAGCGGCGAAAGCTGTAGAAGACTCGCTTGTTATATTATATAGCCACATTTACTACAATTACCACATTTACTGTAGTAGAAGAGGTGTGTTTAACTGGCGCAATAGCCATACCTATGCTAAAGAAAATACTCATGCATTTTATGAACATCATTTTCAACATGAGTTTTCCATAAATATCTGGTGTGGCATATTTGGGGATTGTATTGTAGGACCATTCGAATTACCAACTAGGCTTGACCGAGTAACGTATCTAAATTTTTTGGGAGAAGATTTACCAAGTCTTTTGGAAGACATACCTCTAAATTTGAGACGTAACTCTTGGTACATGCATGATGGTGCACCACCATATTATAGCCTAAAAGTTAGAAATTATCTAGATAAAATTAATCCTCAAAGGTGGATTGGTAGAGGTAGTGTATACCCATGGCCAGCACGCAATCCCCAACTAAATCCTCTAGACTTTCACTTGTGGGACTACCCAAAGTCACTTATTAAAAAAAAAATAACCGTCAAGAGTTATGACAAAATATTGTAGAGAGTTCACATAATTAGGACCCAAAGAAACTCATTATTTAAAATAAGACAAAACTTACACAAAAGATTTACATTATGTAGTTTATCTAATGGTGATCATTTTGAACAATTATTGTAATTTTTTTTCGTTTCGTTTTGAATTATTCATTTTGTCAATTGTTTTATATTCACTTCATTGTTTAATTTAATTTCTGATTTTTTTTTATTTGTTACTGTGTAAAAGGTTTAATAAAAATAATTGTTTCAATCATATTTCACATTCTTTTTGTTTGCAAAAATTATCTACTACTAATACACTTAATTTTCACTGGTATTTAAGACCATTTGAATAATGTTTGAATTTACACAAGTTTTTCATTTTATGCACGTCTCTAAAAAATACGTTTATTTCGAAAACGGTGTACTTTTTTGATTTGGAACAAGAATACTTTTTTTGTGTAGAATTGAATGTTATTTCATGTTTTTTTCCAAGAAACTTATCACCCATTAGCTAACGTCCAATTAATTGTGAGACATCCTGTATATATGTAATTTTTTGCATACACCGCTTTCAACTCTCACTAGAAATTATAATTTCACTACGCGTAGGTTCTTAAAAGTGGGCTTAAGTTTTGTTAAACAATATATTAAAAAATTTTTGTATTTTTCCCAGTAGTTCTGATACATCTTATCAATTATTGATACTATAACAATTTTTAACCGAAATAAAACTTTTGCAATTATGTTCTACCAAGTTAAATGTGGTTAAAAATCACAAAAAATAGTTAAAAAGAGCCTTTTCTGTGATTATATTTATTATAATTATATTATATACATGCCCTTCATACTTAGTTTAAAAAAACATTTTCGTATGTTCAATTATCACACAAAATTTCAATAAAATCGATAAATTCGATTCGAGATCTAATTAGTGTTATTTGATAAAACATACTTTTAATTTTTAATGTGCCAAATTCTAAAAAGATCCTTCAAAGGAATAGTTAACAAAGCTTTAAAATGTGGTCCTCAAAAACCGTCGTTTTTGAAACCCTCGGGAGCGATGGAGGGGAAAAGAGCTGTTAATTGTATCGCTGATTCTTGTTTATAGATTTCGACGTTTCTTTCTTCAATTTGTATGTACTTTTGGCGTGCATTACGAATAAGCATTATTTAAAAAAAGCAGTTGTTAAATAAACCATTAAATTTGTTTTAACAATTTTTTTTCTATTTTTTATTTTTTAGTAATATTTAGGAAAATTTAATTTTAACTTCTTAACTAATTTATTTATAATAGATTTTATGAAAAAACAAATTATGTTATTCAATTATTTCTAAAAATAGTTTTAGTATATGTATTGCTTTGGAAATAAAAAATTTCAAATAAACTAGAACTATTTCTTGTAAACATGCTATTAGATGAATGAAAAACTGAAGTTAGACGCAATTTATTTAGGTTGGAGATTCAGCAAAAGACAGTTAGTACCAATTAGACCAACAGACCTTTCTTGTACCAGAGTTTCTATTAAAACAAATTTTGCTCTTGCAAAACTAGCTGCAAGAGATTAACTTGTGTGTCTAAAGAACTGACTTCGTTGCAGCAATATATATATATATATATATATATATATATATATATATATATATATATATATATATATATATATATAGTAAACTCTTAAATATTGGGGAAATCTGCAAGTGACTTGCAGATTTCCCCAATATTTAAGAGTTTACTATTTAACTAATCTGCAAAGATTAAATTTCTTTTCTATATATATATATATATATATATATATATATATATATATATATATATATATATATATATATATATATATATATATATATATATATATATATATATATGCAGAATGCACTCTACGAGTTCGAATATTGGGATGTAGTAGATAGTTTAGAAGATAGTTTAGAAAGCTAGTTTAGAAATAAGTTTAGATCGGACTCAAAACGAATGCTTGGAAAACGAGGATATAGACTTTTTTTTTTACTTTTAAACTGTTAAAATAAAATGTTAATTCTACTACGTTATTATAGTATTTGTATTTTGTATTGTATAAAAAAATAATAATTATGACACATTCTATTTCCTTATACTATATTATTTACTAATAAATTAAAATAAAAAGACTAAACAAAAAATAATATATTGAAAAATATTCTGCAAATAATTTAGTAACTTCAGCTTTTCATTCATTAGCGTGCTTAGAAAGAAATAAAAGCCAGTTTATTTGAGATTTTTTATTTCCAATGACATAAATAAACCGATCCTATTTTTAGAAATAATTGAATTGGATAATTTGTTTTCTTCATAAAATCTATCATAAATAAATTATTTACAAAGTTATTTGAGAAGTTTAATATTAATCATAAATATATATATATATATATATATATATATATATATATATATATATATATTACTGGATCCAACTTGTAAATACAATACATTTTGGAGACGGCTATCGCCGTATTCCCTTTCTCCTCCGCCAATCCTCCCGGTCCAAGGCATGCTCCTCCTCCAAACCTCTCGATTCCATCGCTCTTCTAATTCCTTCATTCCATGAGCGTCGAGGTCTACCTCTTTTTCTTCTTTCAGGGGGCTTCCATATGTGAAGTTTTTGGGGCCAACGTTCGTCAGGCATTCTCAATAGGTGTCCAAACCATTTTAAACCTCTTCTTTCTATTCTGCCAATGACCGTTTCTGCAGCATTCATGTTATTTCTTATAGATTCGTTGGTCTTCCTTCCAGCCTTGATGTTCTAGCACTTCTTCTCCAAGAATCCATTTCAACTGCCAACAATATTCTCTTCAGGCCTGCATTAATTGTCCGTACTTCATAGCCATATCAAAGAACTGATTCAACCATGGTTTGCTCTATTCTTTTTTTGTTTCTTGTAAAATTGTAGGAGTTCAGACATCCTACAATTTTACATCCCTAATTATTTCGGTGTTTAATTTCGGTTTCTCCCAAGCCGTTCTTATCAATGAGTGCACCTAAATATTTAAATTTTTCCACTTGTTTGAATTCCACGTCCTCGTCTATCAACACTTCAAACCTTGCATCTGAATTGATAACTAAATATTCTGTTTTCTTCATGCTGACTTGTAAATCCCATTTTACATATTCTCTGTATAGACGCTTTATCATAAATTCTAGATAATAAGAATCTTGAGCTAGGACGACTTGGTCATCCTCAAAGTTCAGGAAGAACAATACGTCATTTCCTATGGGTATTCCCATTCTCTGGCAATGGTTTTTCCAAAAAGTAGGTAGGTTCTCAAATAAACGATGACGTGGTGAGATGGCACGGAGAAATAGTTAAAAATAAATATTTTTGTATTACAATAAATAGTATCTTAAATATCATTTAAAAAAAATTAAAAATTAACAAAAATGAAATTAAATGGTTTATTTAACAATTTATTTATTCAAACAAAGCATATATTTTTAGAATTTAGCACATCAAAACTTTAAGGCATGTTTTTTCAAATAGTGCTAATTGGATCTCTTAATTCGTATAAACAAAGCTGCTGTCAATTAAAAAAAAAAGGAACTAACTTCGTCCCAAATTGTCCTAAGACAAATGTTTCTTTTAAAACACTTCAAAGTAGGGGGGACCAATTTGGTTTTATTTAACACACAACAATATTTTGTTACTAAATTTATTAAATGGTTTTTCTAACAAACCTACCGTAGAAGTCTGAAGGGGCCAAATTAGCCCTGTGTCAGTTATTATCGTTTTCTCGAAAATTCGACGATTCTTTCTTTGTACATGTGTACATGTACATGTGTTCCTAGAAGGTCTTTTGTTACATCGTGTTTTTTTATTGAGTTTTTTTGTTTATTGTGTGCGGTTTATTAGATTCTGCTGATTCTCGTTTCTGGAATATTGAAACATTCGTTCATTTGTAAAAATTCAAGATGACTAAATATATCTCGACATGGACTATCGAAACTTGAACTTCTTGAGGAAATATAAAAAATAGAAGATGTTTTGGGAGGCGAATCTGAATTTAAAGAAAATAATGAGACAGACGATGAAGAATATGTACCACTACAAAATGCTTCAAGATGCTTCAGATCGGTTAGAAAGTTTTATTGTACAATAGTCATCAATTTATATAAACACTACTTCTACTTTTCAACAACACGATTCAGCTAATATATTATTATGAATGCAAGAGCATCTAAGTCTAAGTCGCAAGAGAAAAAAGGTCCGCCAGTAAAACCTATTTCAATCGGAGACAGCGAACAATCTAAAGACAGAACAACATGGAAAGTTATTGGTTCTGGATCAGTACCTGCTAAGATTATGATTTTTAGTTTTTTTTTTATATTTATTAAATGTTTCGGTCATTATAGGACGCCGCGCTCAGCATAATATTTGTCGAGAAGAATCAGGAAGAATCAGAATACGCACTATTACAGAAAAACATTAATGTTTGAAAAATGACACATGGACTATAACTGTGAAAGAACTGGAGGATGCACTTGCTATTAAGTACACAAGAGGAGTTTACGTCACCAAAAATTTCTCAACCAACAACTTGTGGTCAACAGTATGGGATCCTCAGTTTTTTAAGCCTTTGCGGTTTGGAATGGATTTATAGAAAATAGTGGTGCATGTTAAAAACCGGGAATAAACCTCAATGTGGATAAACAACTACTGTCTTCTAAAGCCAGGTCACCATTCAAACGGTACATATCAAAAAAGCCGGATAAGTTTGGCATAAAATTTTGTCTTTCGGTTTGCATGAAATAAAAATATGTTGTAAATGGTTACCCTTATACTAATACTGATCATCTACGCAATAAAGATACAAGTGTTGGTGAACACGATGTTTTGCGGATAATGGAAAACTAACTGGGAAATGGTAAAAATAATACGACAAATCTACTTCACATCGATGAAATTGGCCAGGGCATTGCAAAAAAATCAGCAAGTCTTGTGGGTACTGTGAATCGCAGAATGAACAGAAAGAAAGTTCGTTTAAGCGTAAAGAGTGAAAATAGAGAATTTTATGTGACCCATATATTACAGAGTGACGAAAAAATAACACTTATTGCACATCAAGGAAAGAGTGTTATTAAGTTCGTTACATCAATCAGTGGATGTTGCTGTCGATGGAAAAAAACATCCTGAAACAGTAAGTTTTGATAATCGAACCAAATATGAAGTTGATGTAGTGGACAAATTGGCGCTTCTTTATACTACAAAAGTTGCTCAAAGACGATGGCCTGTGAACTTGTTTTATAGCATTCTTTACTTAGGCGCAACAGATGCATAGATTATTAATAAAGAAGGAACTGGAAGTAGACTCAGTCGTTGCAAGTTTATTCTTCAGCTACGTGTAGAATTACGGGCTCCATGCCTTGATCTCCCGAAATCTGGTATTACAGCCAGCAACACCGGTTCTACCAAAAACCAGCACTTTTACTATCCAAAAACGAAAAAAATGTCAGTTGAAAATATTTTATAAAGGAAATTATACTTCCAATGCCACGGCTGTAATAAATAAATGTGTGGCAAATTCCAACCTCCAAATGTTTAAAAAACTAAACTGTAAAATAAAATCAGATTCTATCGTCTAGAGTTAATATAATTTCTATAAACTGGATTTTTATTGGTTTAAGAACTTGGGACCAAATTAATCCCTTCGATCATTCTAGGAAAAATTTAAGAACATCCCTTCGATTATTCTAGGAAAAATTTAAGAACAGCTTTCCAAAAATGAAAAAATAATTTTCCTGCCGGTAATAGTGAAAAAGTTATTCTAATTGTTTATAAGCAAAAAATCGACTTTTTTTTGCAAAATGATTTTACAGTATTTAAAATCGTTTTCCTTCATTATTTTTAACAATGTTTATAGAATTAACCTTCTTCTTTCATAAAATGTCCATATAATTACTGTAGCTTCATCATTTGCTGACTTATATTGTTGCAAAAAATTTAATTTGGGAAAACAAATAAAATAACTTTTAAACTATTTGACCGATTTTTTTGAAATTTTGATCATATTTAAGATTCACATTCCACGTAATAAGAAGATTTAAGTTCATTTTTAAAAACTTGATTAACATTATTTATAAAAAACCGAAATTGATGATTTATTTTAAAATTTTCTAAGCAGCAAGTAAGAATAGAAACATTTAAAAAATCCCATTTTGAAGGTTTTTGTATGAGTTATAAGTTATCCATTCTCAAATTTGTTTCAAATGCTTCACTTTTTGCTGATAGCCGAAAAAAGCGAAAATTTACCATTTTTTGACCTTAATTTGTTATTAACTAATTAGGTCCAAAAAATCGACTGCAGGACACATATTGTTACAGAGGTCCATACTACTCAAAACAACTAGTCGTTTGCTTGGCCGGGCCAGTGTAACGAGGAAAACGATTTAGTGTCATATGTACTCCGTGATAATTGATAGCTTTTATTTTGTATGTTCCTCTTTGGGTTTGCTCATTACCTATTATATATTATTCTTATTCTTTGGGATACTCTGTGACTACCAATTAAATTTTTTCTACCAATTCAATGCAATTTTTCTGCATACACCATGTTATTTTAATAACACTCAAGGTCTTCTGTTTTACCATGAAAAAAAAGTAAAATATAATATATCATTAAACATAAACAAAACATAGTTTTATCTTCCGTAGAATACACTCAATTTGAAATTGAATTCGGTTTCGTTGAAACATCACAATCTCTAACAGATTAGCAATTTTACACCTTAACAGGTTATTCTTCTGAGGAGCTGATATTACAGCGAAATATCTTAAGTTGATTATATTCTGTGGCAATTATAATCCCTTGGATTTTTATAATAACTTGATATTTTCTTTATTGCATTTCTTTCTATATTGTTTTTATGCTTTCTATGTCTTTTTGGCGTAAAAAATTATTTTCTGATTTCTTGTGTACATAAAAATATTCATCGAGACCTGTATTTAATTATAAAGCTTTAAAAATAAATAAATATTTATTGGAACATACAGAATGGCCCACAATGAATACAATAAAAAATTAATAAGGAATAAAAATATTAAATGTAATATTATAGCGATTGATTGGCAAAATACGGGTAGACTTATACGCTTAGTCTCAATGATACTAAATGAATACTTCTCCAATAATAATTATAAATTATAGAAATAATTAAAGGCCTAGTTTAATGGTAGTTCTTAAAATATAGGTAGTTCAAACTGTTACTTAGACACTTTATAGTTTATGAACACATATTAGGGGTGTATTTACAGCATGTACCATCTTCAGTAGTTGCTTTCTATAACAATTTATACTGATCGGCACGAAAAACTGGCACCCGTATAACCGTATAATTTTTGATAAGATTGCCTAAATGTTATATATTTTTATTGTAACTCATCAACAATTGACAATTGGCACCGTTTGGTAGATGATTTTAAGGTACGCTTTGAGAAAGAAATATTTTTAGAAAACTTTTATTTCAAGACATTATTTTGTTTAAATTATTTTGGAGTCTTTAAAATCTGGATCTATACTAAATTTCAATAAACGATGCAGTGAACGTAAACATTAGCACGTGTAGGCGTCTAACAGGACCGCATTTATGATTATATTTTCGTTTGGCCAGAAGTATTACCTTGTAAAATACGAAATTTATATTTTAATTTTGCAAAAATGCGAGACAAAGAACCTGATTGTTTTTAGTTGATATCCGACAATAGGAACCATTTATACAGGACGAAAATTACCAAGAAATTATGTTTTTATGTCAAAAACGGCCAAAAAATTTTATATACAGGGTATTCTCAAAAAATATAAGTTCTAATTTTAATTTTTGTTATAGTTGTTTGTACGATTCCAAGAAGTTTAAATATTGCAAAACGGTTAGTTTTTTTAAATAAAAATACAAAATGATTCATAGTTCGTTTGAGTTCGTATAAAAAGTGGTTTAAAATGTGTTTCAATTATATTTTCCAGTCGCCACGTTTCCTTTTCTACTTTTTCTTGAACATGTATATATGTAATTGATGAAATTGGATTATAAAATAGATTTATGGCATCTGAAAATTTGAAGGTAGTGTTTTTCCTGCACTATCATTTTTAATATTTGGCTAGATGAGTTCTATGGGGTTTAACCCACAGTGATGCAGAGGAAGTCTCAATACCAGTTTATTCTGGTATGGCATGTTTTTTTTACGGTTGAAAGAAGCTGTAATTTAAGCATATGTTGAACAAATCTTATATTTTTGAAACAGAGCCAATTCTGGATATTGCTTTTTTAGATGCACTTGTTGGTATTTTCTCTATTTTACGAGAATGGTACGATGCGTTCATGTCAAGATGTACGATGTCAAGAACAATGATATATTTGTCTTCTAATATTAGTAAGACATTAAAAATGTTTACCAATTTTCAAAAGATTGATCTCTTTCTGGATGTGATCATCTCCACAGCACTTAAGCCACAATTGACCCATTGTGCATCCTCCCAGGGAGCTTTCGCCCTTAGCTCATTGTCCATCCTGCCATTTCTAGGAAGGTGGACAAGTCACCAGCAAACAACTTTATTATGTGGGCAGGTGTGGGCCAGAACCCGCCGAACGCGTACTTTCGTATTAACGATAACTCCGGGCATTCACATAGGACATGCTCTATAGTTTCGTCTTCTCGTTCACACTTCCTACATAGAGGTGTATCTCAGTGTGGAGGTGTTTGCTTAGTTGATAATGACCAGTTAAAAAACCAACTGTCAAGCGTAGGTTTTTCCTGGTCATTCCCAAGTACTTTTTTGATACTGTCTTTTCAAGGTTACTTAATGTTACCCTGACAACTCTACATCCCTGCCCTTCTTCCCATCTTTTTACGGTTTGCGTATGGAAGTGACACTTGACAATTTCCCCGATTGTTGTAGTTGACCAACCAAAAAGATCCCTAGGTCCTAAGAGTCTTAGGATTGCCGCCTTTCTAGCAAATTGTTCGCCAATGCGGTTGCCTTTATTCCTATCGTGTCCTTTAACTCATATCAGGATGATGGTATTACCATCCGAAGCTTGCTTTAGTGACTCACGACACTTCATTACTATGATGAGACACGTGGTCTATTCAAGGTTAGTATCGCTTGTCTGCTATCTGTGCAGATTATTATAGTTTTCTCTTCTCTACCTTTTTGGGTTATCTCTATTGCGGCTATGGAGATACCAGCCAGTTCTGTCTGAACTACGCTGGCATTTTTGCCCATACCTTACTTTATTCTTAGGTTCAGTGATCTGGAGTATATCCCGCATCCTGAGCCTTCTTCCATTTTAGAGCCATCGGTGTATATGCAATAGGCATTTGCCACGTTTGTCTCCCTCTACTGTCTTGTTTCGATTTTGTATTTGATTCAATTGAGTCGCAGATCTCCCGAGTCATTTAAAACGAGTTCTCAATTGTCCCATTCCTACATCAAGGTATGTACCAGCTGAGCGTAGTCGCATCATTGTCACCAGCGCCACCTCTTTGACATATATGTCTAGAGGCATGATGCCAATGATCAACTCCATTGCAGCAGTTGGTGTTGTTTTCATGGCACCTGTTATATTTATGCAAGCCATCCGCTGAATATGGTTTAGTTTATTAATCGCTGTTGCCTGTAGCACTTTTGGTACCCAAGCAATAGCTCCGTAAGTTAGCATTGGCTTAATGACATCTGTGTAGATCCAGGCGATTACCCTGGATGAAAGGCTCCAGATGCGTCCGACTGTTCGTCGACATTGCTCAGCGGCAATATATGCTCTTTTAGCTCTACCATATAAGTGTGAGTTCCATGTTAACTTCCTGTCAAGGGTAATACCAAGGTATTTCACCTCATCAGAAAAATTTAGAATGTAGTTTAGAATCCTTGGGGGTATTAAGCCCGGGATTCTTCTTTTCCTGGTAAAAAGGACCATCTCTGTCTTCTTAGGATTTATAGATAGTAAGTGTTCCTTGCACCATTTTTCTATTGGTCAACGAGCAACTTGTTATCTCTCACATAGTGTGTTCTCAAATTTACCGCTTTACAGGACAGCAATATCGTCTGCATAGGCTATTGTGTAGAACCCGTTGCTGCTGAGTTAGTCAACCAGGGTGTCTAGAATTCAACCATGTCTCATCCAAATAATAAATTTTGCGCTTCTCTTTGCTATAAGTCCTTATCTGTTGAATATATTCTTGTTACCACACCACAATGTCATCTTTGTATAATAAAAGGGCGTTTCTTTTCCTGCGTTGATATTGAAAATTAATTTTTGTTTAATATTCTATAAAATGTGATTTTCGTCAAATTCGACAAATCAGGATCATCGTGTACCTCCTTTAAAACCCCATCTAAGGTAGGTTTTTTGCATAAAACCTTTAAAACGTTATCTACGGTGGTATCAACAACAGTAATCACGTATACAGTGTAACGTCGTTATACAGATAAAAATAAATACTTAAGTAGTTTTAAAACGAATAAGAAATAATTATTACTAGTTCGATATAAACAGCATAAACCTAAATTGTCCTTTAACCATCAAAACAACAAAAACATTACTAATAAATCCATTCAAAATACACATTCATACCAAAATAGTAAATCTGGTTCGAACCTGTATCAGATTCCAACGACGTCATGTAGCAATTTTCCAGCAAAAGAGAGATGGTTATTTCGTTTAGTTTTTGAATATTCTCGGACAATCGTTACTTGCATAATCGTTTAAATTATGCATTAATTTGATTGTTTTTTCACTAAGTATGTATTCAGTGATTACAATAATTTATATACCCATACAATAAAAACTAATATCGTTGTTTCCACGCCCTGCATCGCTTATTGAAATTTACTATAGTGGTAATTGATATATTCCAGTAATCTTCAGGTCTTGTAGCATTCACTAACATTTGCATTCCTGCTACGCTAAATATTATTTCTAATGTCTGTAGCAGTTCAGTGACTATTTCCTAATGCTGAAGACACCAGAAAACTGGGGACCTATTCAACCTAGGATTGTATAAAGTATCTGTTGGCCACATTGCCTAATTGTAATATTTAAGTAAGGCAAGATGAATGACACTTTATTACTACATCCGGAATATATTTAATGTTTGGGACACTTACTAATCAAACCTAGTTTAAGGATATTCTACTAAACCGTGTTTATTATTTTTTTACGTTTAAAAAAAGAAATAAAAAACTAGGGCATTTTTTATCATCAATTACAGTGGTGTCCGTTTTTCGCACCGGTGAATAGCCGGTTGCATAAATAAAATTAAAAAACTTTTCATGTTACACATTAACAGTTTTGTATAGTTATATTTAAAAATCGAGCTATGGTTTTGATGAAACATATTGCATATGGTATCAAGAGTTCTGTCGAAATCAATAATTCTTATTCAACCAATCAAATTAGTAAAAATTAACCTTTTTTCGTCGCAACTGTATAGGCGGGTTTTACAGTTAAAATGTGTAGTATGAGATATTTCAAAATGACCCTCATCTAGGGATTCATCATCATTTTTAGTAGAACCATTTTTAAAGAAACAATCAAAACGTCATCATTATTTTACTTATATCTTAAAAACTTGTTTATTTAGAGTTTTAACGTCAACATATAACTATTACAAGAAAAAAGATACACAAAATGAGATATGCTAAATTATAATCGGTTAATACACGCAAAAGTTATTGCAAAATGAAAAACAAAATCGCTATTTTTGAATATTGTTAATAACTTTTTTATTATTTTGTTTAAATTTAACTGAACGTGAACACATACTGTGTTTGCATTGTGTGCAAAACTTGGGTCAGATTGTAACGAAATATTTTCGCCTACCACATGGGGTATTACTATAAGGGGTAGAAAATTTGGGACTGAAATTATGGCGGTCGAGATAGGGCAAGCAAAATAAATCAAAACGTATGCGAACGGCACTCAGGGTTTGTTAGGAGAGCTGGGGTCGTGGATAAGTAAATGGTAAGGGGTCGGATTGGGGAAACTACAAAAAATGAAACAAAGGGGTACTAACGTGAATCTCTTGAAACAAACAAAACAAAAGGAAACAGGAAATACCTCTAGCAATTTAAAAAGGACGCCGCTTCGAGGTGCCAAATTAACCATTACAACAGCTGGTTGTAAATATTGAAATAATTATTAAACATAAAAAATATATCTTTTCAAAACTAAAAAAGGGTTAGAAAGTTAGTCAAGATAAACAAACAAAACGGTTTACAAAAAATTAAACATTTATTATGTCTCACCACAAACAATCTCAAAAATACAGAAAATACATAAAGACAGTCACAAAAGTAAATATAAAACTAACAAAGAAAAACTTACATGTGTTCTATTCATTTACAAACTCGGGAGATGCTACAAAAACTTACAAATGTTACTGGACTATAAACTGTGGCAAATAAAAAATTATCTTTTTAAATAATGAAAGGAATTATTATTTAAGAAAAAATGTCTATCTTGACTTTAAAATTTAACACAAAAAGTTACCTTAAATTTCACTAAATTTCACTCTGCATGTCTGGGATCGGGAACTGGAATCATGCTGTAATTATACTGGGGGCAGATCCGGGATGACGACCGGGATGTAACACAAGATGCCAAGAAGATCGGAGTCGGCAACTGGAAAATGCAAGCGAGGGACAGAATAGAATGGCGTAGAAAGTTTGAGAAGGTCAAGGCCCTCTAAGGGCTGTAGCACCAAGATGATGATGAAGATCCGGGATGACGACCAGGGATCAGAAGATGAGGGCGGAAGTCAGCACCGGCTGAACACAAACCTTGAAAACTCGTCGGCTTCAAAGACTGGAACAGGCACAGCACAATGGTAACATGAGGCCATCTTCAAAAACTGTTGTAAAACTGCTCAATACCAAACATTTAACTGCTACTGCATACTACATTTCCATGGCAAGGAAAAAACAGGAAACAATACAAATTCGAAGAAACATTTTAAAGACACTATAACACTTTTAGAAACACTATAAGCGACTCTAGCCGACAGCCGCTTTAGCGAGAATGAACCATTATCTTTTAAATTCATTCGTACAATCTTGGTATAAACAAAACGTATAAACTGGAATATTTATTTGAAACGCAGAATATCCTAAAAGCGGTTTCGATCAAAGAAAATATATATAAGGTTCTTGAACTCCTAAGTGGAGCATAGAGCTTCAGTGAAAACGCGCCATCGGGTTCTATTTTGCGCTAAGGCCTTCACCTCATTCCAAGACTTTCCTTGGCCTCTTATCTCGTCCATGATGGATCTTCTCCAAGTTTGTACTGGGCGACCTCTTTTTCTTTTCCCTTGGGGATTCCACTCTAGGGCAGTCTTTGCGATACTGGAACTATTTTTCGGAGTGTGTGACCAATCCAACCCCACTTTCTGGACCTAATTTCATTTTGTACCCTCTTTTGTTCGGTCAGGTGTAACAGATCAAAGAAAATAATACCTAAGAAATATAAACAACTCTAAAAATGGTTTATTTTACTCGGCGACGCTAAGATAAATTGGAAGAATTCGGTGTTTTAATTTATACGAAAGAGAAATTAAATACACCAAAGTATTCTTTAATACTTTAACAAATACGAGGGGATTTCGATACATATCCAAAGAATTTTCAAATGCTACAAGATTGCTTAGATGGTTTTTGCGAAATTTAATTTGTTTATAAGATTTTTTGAAAAAAGAGCTAATTTCCAAAGTTTAATCAGGTAACTTGACTAAATGGATCATAATAATCCGGGGCTTATTTTCTTTGTTCAGACGTATATTATTAAACTATGAAAAAAAAAAGTTAAAAAAATTACATTGATGTACACTAAATGACTTAATAATAAAAAGCATTTTTTAAGCTCATAAACATTTACAATAATTCCGTACAATTTAGGTCATACTAAATGGCAAAAATATTGGAAAAACTGGTTAAAAAAAATTACATGGACAAGTCAGTTTCACTATTACTGTCGTTGTCTAGATCTATAATAATTGTTTCTTTGAGCAACCTATCTGTATTTTTCTAGCTGTCGTTATTTTCTCCATGTATAATTCAATAAGACGAACCACAGATGAAAGCGAAACATTACTTCTCCTTACCGATGCTTTTAGCTCTTGCCATATGTGTTGAATAGGATTGAACATGCGATAGTAAGGAGGAAGTCTTAATACTGTATGACCCATTTCTTCCGCCAAACTGTCGCAATAATATTGTTTTCTGATGGAAAATTATTTTAAAGTTTCAAGTAATTGTTTTTTAGAATAATTATCTTCATAATATATATATCATTTTCCAGCATATATTCCTGGATTTTAAGTTTGGTGTCATTAGAACATGAAACTTTATTCAACCTACGACTGCCGCTTCCTTCACCGCATTCAATTATTTACAGGTTCTGAAATTTGTATTTTTGACTGAACAGTGAGATAAAAAAATATATTTTAATACATCAAATTTAACGCCCGAAATAGAATTTATGAGAAAAACATATTTTTTAACCTCGAAAACGGTAACAATTCAGGTATATTTTTTCGATCCTGATCATAAACTAGCTTTTAAAAAAAGGATTATAAATAACCCGTCATTATAACCTCATTACGTGTTATCAGTGAAAGTCAATTGAAATAATTTCTTGGAATGGTTTTATTTTGGACATTACCCAAAGCACCAATCACGATATATTTAAAATGGTAATTATATTTTCTGACTTGGGGAACAGGTAGACTAAGATAATATTACGACAATTCCGTTAGTTATCTGTTTGACTTTGTTTAGAAAGGAAGACAATTTGTGTATAAAACAATATTATTTAAAAATGTTTCGTTAGTTAGAAGAGCCTAGTACTTCTCGTGAAGTTATTGATAATAATAATTGATATAAGGTTGAATGCTCGAATAAATGAACTTTTATAAAATAAAGGCAGATATCGAGCACAGTTTTATTAATTAAATCTTGCCCAAGTACTTTTGCTCCCTAGAGCATCTTCAGGGGCATTTCATCAATTTTGGGATATCCAACAATTGCAGAATGTCATAAACATAAAATTAAACATAAAGTTGAACATAACACTATACTAAACAAAGACAAACAGTTTAAAATTATTAAAAAGTCGAAGCTACATTCTGGTCGGCAACAGGAGAGAGAACGATCATTCTTGTATCTTTTTTTTTCCTGAAAAAGTTAATTGACGTCAAATCTCTAAATAGTCAAATTTTTAGATTATGAGCAAGATTTGACGTTTTGATTGTTTATTTAAAAATATTTCCTATAATAAAGTGATGAATCCCTTGGTGGAAGTATTTTTATAATATCCTATACTACACATTTCAACTGTCAAACCTGTTGTGTCGAAAAAAAAATTCACTTTTTATTGACTCACTTGGTCTATATATGGAAACGTTCGCACGCCCGGTACGTCTCGTATACTAAAAAAGATAGATAGAGTCATCGAAGATATTAATTGTAATAAAAATTACATTTTTTTTTTGGTTTACGTACACGTACGTAAATCCACGTTTTTCTTAAGAATATTAATAATCAGTGTAATGCGGTGGCTCCCAATAAACACCCTACGACTCGTATAGTATTACGCCAACAATTGTTTTATTTATTTATCACCACTCTTTTCTGATCTTCTAGGAAAGAACGTGTTGTGAACATAGCAAAATAGATAAAAAATATTATGGGCTATTTTTATAACTTTTATTTTATCGAGGTTCGAGTTAATTATCTGGTAAAAGCTTTTTTTACTTCGATTGTTTACTACGAATTCCATTTTTCACAACGTGAGTTCATAAAAGAATACTGCTGCTAATGTAACCATAAATATTTTAATAGGATTACCACAAATAACTCATTCAAATACGTTCTATAAGCTGTTATCAGATTTTCCACAGTATATTAATAAAAAAATACTGTCATTGACCTGCATAATATCTCAAGTTGATAATATTCTGTGTCAACTAAAAAACATTGTTTTTAAATGTTTTATTTTAGTATTAAACATGTGAGTCGATTTAAATACTTAAAATCTCATACTAAACAAGTAGTTGGCCTTAGGTATTCCAGGGGAGTGAAACATACGACTGAAAAAATAAAAAAGAAGAAGGACACATAAGGACTAATGAGTTTACACCTTAATGAGTTCGAACAAAACCCTTGAAACTCCAACTGTAAATCCGTCCATGGCCTATTCCAGAAAATACTGAAAACGAAGAGGCAGAGACCCTTTATGAAGATCTAATAAATGTTATATGAGATTTAAGTGTAAAAATCAAAGCAAAAGAACAGTTTTTTACAAGATAAATTGGTCACTTTGGATTGGGTAACACAAACAATAGGGGATAAATATTATAAATACTTAAACAACAAAACCCTTTTTTGAAAATATTTTTGTCAAAATACTTTTTTTAAAAAACCAGAACTTAAATGGGAGCACACTAGTTCGCTCCAGATGTCTAAAAACCCTCTTAATTATATACTAGTTCGCTCCGAAAACCGTATACTAGTTCGCTCTCATGGTTAAGCGGATTAAGTATTTATCTACTAAGTTCTAGGAAAATTAATCTCGGCAAAATTGGTACTGTGATTTTTGTATTTTATATGGAAAATACATAAAATATTGGTTGTTACATATTTATACACGACATAGTGGAATTCGATTATTCATTCCTATTTTGAAAAATTGTGAATAATTTAGAAATTTTGTTAGCTATTTTAATAAATTACTGATGTTTACAAATTACTGAAATAATTTATGCTAATTAAACTAAAATAAAATTAAAACAAGGCATTCATTTTGCTATAAATCTAAATGAAATATATTAAATTTGACATAATATACATAACAATATCTACTAATCAACAAAATTTTGGCGCTCTTGAAGTACTTTTCAGTCAACTTGATTGGTGCAAATTATAAAATAACGAATTAAATTTAGAATGGAAACTTTCACAGGCATTGGTTGTACGCTCAAGTGATGAACTGTTTTCCGCTCATATCTCAGAAGGGACGTCCGCCTCTTCAGAAATATATTGTCCACTAAGTAGTCAGCAAATTATTGTACAGCTTGGTGTTGTACTGGTAATGTCTCATTTCTTCTTCTTCTTTCTCTTTATAAGCAATTCTGCTTGTTCATTGGAGGATTAATACTTCTATGGAATGCCAACCTTCCATCTTTTTTTCTATTTTGTGTCCATTCATTTATACACTGTACGGTACATTTTCTTTAATGTCTTCACTTCTCTTTCGATCTCTCAGCGTATTTCCTGTAATATTTCTCAGTACTCTCATCTCTGCCGTTTCCAATAGCCTTTACGTTGTGAATGTGTCGGGTCTTGTTTCTGAGGCATATGTCATTATTGGTCTTTCACTGGCTTTATAAATTAATAGTAACAGAGTATTTTGATTTCTCAGTTTCCCATTTTGTCTCCTCTTCCTTTGTTAACAGTTTTGATGATTCCCTCCATGATCAAATTGTAGAGCATGGGGCTCAATGAATACTCTTGTCTTCTTCCGCTACCTTTTTTGATAGGTTCTGTAAGTTGTCCATCTATTCTGACTTCCATTTTGTTGTTTTGGTAAATGTTTTTGATAGTTTTTATAATATTTAGGGGAACTTCTCTATAAAACAGAATATGGATTACATCTTTGAGTCTTACTCTGTCAAATGCTTTCTTTAGGTCAATGAGACACAAAAATGCTGGTCTATTATACTGTAGTGATTTCTCAGTAATTTGCTTTATAGCGAATATTGAATCTGTACACAATCTTCCACTACGAAAGGATTATGCCTCGGAATAGAAATATCTTACTAAAGTATAAAAAGCAAAACACTTACACACGTCTAATTGATCTAGGAAAGGTAGACCAAACATATATATATATATATATATATATATATATATATATATATATATATATATATATATATATATATATAACGTATTGCCCGACGCCATTAAAGCCACATACCTTTTCACTTGACTCCACACCATCTCAATCGGGTTCAGCTCACAAAGGTAAGGCGGCAGTCTCAAAATCTT
Organism: Diabrotica undecimpunctata; assembly: GCF_040954645.1. NCBI lineage: Eukaryota > Metazoa > Arthropoda > Insecta > Coleoptera > Chrysomelidae > Diabrotica > Diabrotica undecimpunctata. Next base: position 17,417,632 of record NC_092812.1, read on the forward strand.
AACGCTATATTTTTCCGCAATTGTTTCAATTTTGGATTTGTTGTACTCGTCTCTAAATACGGCTTTCTTCTGTTTCTTCTACGAAACTACAGCCTAAATTGAGTCTTGGTCTTCTTTATTTCTTGCCTCCACCCTTGCTTGTCTATGGCTGATCTTCTCCATACACGGACTCCTAAAAGGCTTGTGCGTCGCTGTTTACTGTGTCTTTCCAGCGTTTTCATGGCTTTTCAACCGGTCTCTTTCCCTACATTCTAGAATTCAGTGCTCTTCTTGGTAGCCTATCCTCTCCCATTCTTATCACATGTCCGTAAGAAATACATTGCCTATTTTACCTGCACTGCATTATAATTGGAGCTTTTACTTTAGCATATACTTGCCCTTTTCGCTTAACATTTCACTACGTTCAAATTTCTCCATCATGGACAAAAGACATTCAAAAAGTAACTAAAGTAATAATATTGAAATAAGCACCACCCCTATTTCTTATCATAAAATTTCAGGTAGAATACTAATTACCAACCTTTTCTAAGAAATATATCACTTGCAATTTCTGACACGGAAAAACCCAATCAAATGTTGAACAAGAAAATATGAGCTCTAACATCATAATACTTTACTAATAATTAAACAGAACATATTTATATCATTATAACCCCTACACTACATGAAAAAACTTACAGGTAAATTCTTGAGGAATTTACCTGAAGAATTCTTGAGAATGTTGTCTTCATAAAGCAGGTACTTTGATACATTTTAATAGTACAATTTTTAATAAATATTTCTTAAACTTTGTAGTTAAAGTTTGTTTAGCAGTAAATGATTGACTTCAATTAGTACCGACTATAACCATCCTGGGTTAACCGATAATAGTATAAAAGGCCCGGTTTCAGGTACCAATGGTTTACTTGAGGTACAAGGTCTTAACAATAGGCCAAGTCAGATAAATTTAATAATATTTACGACCGCATTAATTAAAGTCAACCATTTGCTGCTAAACAAACTTTAACTACAAAGTTTAAGAAATATTTATTAAAAATTGTCTTATTAAAATATATCAAAGTACCTGCTTTATGAAGACAACATCCTCAAGAATTTACCTGTAACCCTTTTCATGTAGGGTATTAAAATCTGACCGCAGGAGCAAACTAGTATATGCCCAGCTGGATTAGTGTTAATAAAACATCTAAAAATGAAATAGACCATATATTATATATTCTACAATAACAACATAAAAAGGTTATGAAACTGTTCTGTTCGATTCTAAAACTATTATTTTTGTTCTTTGGCAAATTTTTCGTTTATTATCACATTATGTGCATTTTTAAATCCTTTTTAATAAGCATCACTAAAAGAAAAGAAGATAGACTATCCAGAAGTAGATAAAAAAGTAAGAAATGTTAACAAAAAATAGAGTAGCCAACAAATATTGAATAATAAACTATCCAGATAACATAAGTGAAAGAAGAAGAGCAAGAAACAGACAATAAATAAAACCAATGACCTGAGACAGTAAAAAAAATTGAAAAAAAGTTATTGTGAATACAGATAGCCGCTTATACTAAATCCCTTTCACACCGCAGCTTATCTCGTTGTCTAGTTGAAAATTGTTATTAAAATTTACATTTCCAATTTGACTACTACTAAACTAAAACTGGAAATCAATAATAGGCCAAATGCTAAAACGTTTACTGTACGTAACTTCTATCCCGATAAAAAAAATTTATTAATGTGATCGTTTAAATCCTCTTTATCATAAATAAAAAAATATGATATTAATGACTAAGAAATACATAAAACTTGCTAAATGCCATATTTTTATTGTCACTGAAGTAAGTAATTATGAAAAAAATAAAAATTTCTTTTAAACAAACTAAGCCAAACTTGAATTGAAATAAACAAAGGAATTTTAGTTCATTAAATTTTCAAAGTTACATTGATTTTGTTCCCCCACACGCTGCACTATATGTTGAAGTGTCCTACTTTTCTCAAGTTATTTTATTTTTATGGTAAAACCGAGTTTAGTGGTGATCTTCGTCTTTAAGCCTTTCAGATTTTACATACTAAAAGTTAAATGAACAGTGGCTCTTATATTAAAGAGAATTTGTGAAGCTTTTTTAACCCTTATCCAATTGCAGTTGACTAGCATCAACTGTAGATTGCAAATTTAAAAGGCGTCGCTTGATCTTATATACCTTTCTACACTATGGAGTGAAAGATATTTTTTGTATACCACATATCTCTTTGTGGCTTTATGATAGGCTTTTTACGTGCTGTAAATCCCCTTTTGAATCAAGGCCATGCTTTAACCTTTTTCTCGCTGCATCGTTCATGCTCGTTAGCTGGACCTTTTTCGGCCCTTGTTGAGCTTCGTCAAGTTATCTTGATCACTTTTCAATAGTTTATTTTTATAGCTTCATAGTTTCGGATAACTGATTTTGTATTATTCAGCTTTTCTGTTTGTTTTCTTTTGGTTGTTTTCTGAACATTAGTTTGTTTTTTATCTATTTTTTTTCCTACGAAAAGCAAAGGAATCGATTGTCACTCCCGGCCGAAACCAGCATGCCGGGAGAATGCCTCCACACATATAAGCACTTCCTCATCAGCCACTGAATTACCGATAAGGTAAAAACTGGTTAAGGTTTTACAAGCCAGTACTGCTTCTTGATTCCTGCAACACGCCTAAACAATAGTCCAATTACAACTATGTAACACGTAAGTCAGTTCCTGATGATCTAATTGAGGATGATGTTTGGTACCCCACAGACGATATCTAGTCCCCCACATATGTAAGCACTTTCCCACCAGCTACTGATTTACCGATATGGTATATACCGATAAGATTCCACGTAATAGTCCAGTTACTGCTGCATTTACCTGTCCACAATTTTTCTTACATGCCCTTTTCAAGTAACACGGAAGCTATGTGTTCTAGGCGGTGGCAAGAAATTTTAAGGACCTCTTTAGCTCTGGTGTTGGAGCTGGTTATAGTGCGCAGTGTTTATCTTTTGCTAAGAGTTCGGATCCTACTCTCGATTGTTGGGATGTTTGCCAGTTGGTGTATGATTGCTGACGGGAAATCAGCTCGCCTTTTCATGATCTTTCTCAAGATCTGTTTTTCTGTGGCCATAATGGCGTTAAGTTGGCAGTTGTTCAGTAGGGAGAAAAAAACCGCCCTGTACTCAATATTGGGTCTGATCTACGTTTTATAGGTGTGGAGGAGAGTCTTACTGTGTGCCCCCAAGATTTTCCAACTACAGCTCCAAAGAGTTTAGCCCTTCCTCTCACCCTGTTGAGTTCTTCACCTTATATGAACCTAATAGTTCTCTCTACTGTGATTGAACCGAGTGATGCTGTGTCGTCAGCATATAGGAGGATGGTTTCGTTTTGATCATAGGGGCGTGGGAGGTCACTGTTATAAACTGTGTAAAGGATAGAAGCTAAAATTGAGCCTTGTGGTACTCCAGCAAGTGGAGTGAAGGGGGTAGAATGTTTATCGCTGATTTTAACTCTTACAGTCTGATTGGAGAGATATGAGTGAATGGTTCTTAGAAAAGTAGTTGGCAGTCCAGCAAGCCTATGGCGATGTTGCCTTTTTCATTGAGTGCTCTGGATATGAAAGTTGCTGCTTCAGCCATTGTATTTTGTGCAGAGTGGTCAGTTCTGAATCCAAATTGTAATTTTGGGATGACGTTGTTTTACGAGTTTCTCCTTAAGCATCCTCTCGTAGACTTTAGTCTACGAGAGGATGCTTAAGGAGAATCCTAAACACCTAGTGTGTTTAGGAGTGAAATTGGTCTGTAGGATTCAGTGCTGGTTAAGGGTTTTCCTGGTTTAGGGATCATGATTGTGCTGGCCACTTTCCAAGGAGTAGGAAAGTAACACAGCAAAAGACATGCATTAACTATGTTTGTGAGCAGCGGGATTATACTCTCTGGGAGTTTTTTGAGGCATCTCCTATGTATGCCATCTGGGCCGGGAAATGTGTTTTTACCAATGTTGCATATCTGCCTGACGGTATCCTCCTGCAAAGGAGCCATAATTGGATGTTGTAAATTATAGTTTGCTAAGTGCTGAGGGGGGTAGTAGAGTATGTCCTCCACTCTCCTTTCGGTGTCGAGTTTGAACCATTTCTTGAAGTTTGGGTTATATGGTGAGATACATGTTGCCTGAAGCGTATTTTTGAAAGCTTCAGCTTTGTCTAGAGGATTTGAAATAATTGCATTATCGAGCACCGCCTAACTATTCGATTTATTTATATATAAGTAGAGAACAGACCTAAAAACAGAGAAATATTTGTCTTGATATGATCATTAATAATTTATATACGTATTTAATCATATTCATTTCTATGGACTCTAACAAGGTTAACTTGCACCGTTATTGATTTCCAATCTTCAAAATCTTGTAGAAAAAGTTTTTATAATTATTTTTTCGTCATTGAATTTTATACTTTTAAATGATACAGATAGAAAGTTAATTAAATATTAGATGGACAAGCTGTAAGCCCCTAGCTATAGATTGCCCACTGCACCATATTCTAGTGAAACATTCACAGTTTACACCCATACTATTATTATTAGTACTGTACAGATTTAAAATTGTTTAAAATACGGTAATAAAAGAGCTAATCGGGGAAATCTTTACTGGTTTTTTAATCGTCTACCTAGATCTATGGACTATTTTTGTATTGAAAGAACATTCAATGCGTTTATTTAATTATATTGAATTTCTTTAATACATTATAGCCATTTTCGTATTTTTGTTATGGATATTTTTACCCTGTTTTATGTTGTTAAATAAGACATCATTTCATGTTTTCTGGAACTAAGGTTTGTACCCACCGAATAGATTTCACACCTGCTTACACATTACAGCCCACGTCTACTAAAACAAAAAACGTTGCATTTCAATTATTTCTATTTTTCTTAGAATGTATTAAAATATTTTGACTAGTTGTAGTTTTCACTTTAATTTAATGTGAGAAAAAAATAAATTTGTCATATTTCTCTAAAATCCATACACGCTATAAATACTTAATCCTAGCAGAAAATACTTGCATGAACAAATGTTAAAAAATAAAATGTTAGAACACTTTAAAACCTTTTATGTGTTATACAAACCACGTAAGTTCATATTTAGTCAGTTTAGTAAACATATGTTTTATTTTAATCGAATATAATTGTTGAAGTTAAGTGAGCAAGGTGCTTTTAAATTTACTATTTAGTTTGTGATTACTTTATATCTTCAGATTGTGATCAAGATTGTTGCTTACTTTCTCCGCATGGTCTTGAGCACAGATTTTTGTGCTCAAGAATGCGTTAAAAACACTTCAGTTCAACCAAAATATTTATTGCCTTAGATAGCTGAGTTCCTCTGAAGAATCTGAAGGATATAATTTATGAGATGATGAGAGCCTGGAACTACAAAAAGTCCCTTAAACGACTAGCGAAACACAACGTACAAAGGCATAAAGGAACTATTGTTAATAAGAGTGTTGATAGTCTTGTTAACGAAGGAACTAATACTCCATTATCAGACCAGAGCCATTTTGCGATATTCCAAATAGCCGTGTAGTACAGAATGTCCGAAAATGGAAAAAGGAATTTGGAGTGGCTCACTTGAAACAGGCCAAAGGCAAGCAAAAAAGCTCAAAAATACTCCTAAAGGTTTAACAAAGTGAACTTTGTAATTAGCTAAGGTGGACATAGCTTAACACACATACTGCGAATATTGTATGTGGCTGCAGGGTAGTTTTTCGCTAACGCCATAGATACCTCTAGAGATTTTAGAATTTTATCAGGTAACAAATTTCTCTCTAAAACAGCTAATAGGCGTTTTGAGACGTCTAGATAGTTTTGACTAAACATAAATGTATATACAAAAGATTTTTTAGCTATGGAGTGGTCTTAGAGGTCAAATAACCTTTTTAAAATATGTCGATTAATACAAGCATGCGTGAAGTGTTTATTGCAAACAAAGCACAGGACTTTAAAGATTAAATATTATTATTAAAATGCTCTAATAATTTGTAAAAAACCAAAGGTGTTAAACTTAAAATTAGTAAAATATAGTTTTTAAGGACGAAAAATGAGAACTTGTTATCAATTTTGACAGTATTCCTAGAGGACTTCATTTTTTATTTAACTTTATGTGACTCGACCTCCAATTACCAGTGACACGGGAAGTAAAAACAATGTTTACACTATTTCTTTAAATTATACATGTTTGATATTAGTTGATATGTATACAATCATTTTATACAGTTTATATAAATTACTGTATGTCAAAAACTTAATTGGAGTATTCATTAATGAAGGTTAATTACGAATATTATTATTATTAGTGGCGAAGGGCGCCACTCTCTAGAAAACAAATGGGCAGCAAACACAATAAGCTTTAACTTCAGTAATAAATAAGATCTTTTTGATCAGACAGATCCAGGAAGAAAAAAAAAGGGCGCCGTTAATATTATGTTTACGTCGGATGAGACTAAAAGTACTGCATGCTGTACATGCTATATGGAAAGCCGTCTGTTGATACAGTGTTCATAAACTGGTGGGTTTTAAGAGGTCATGAGGCAACCATGCGTGCTTCGAGTGTGGCCTATTGTGATTCTCCTAATTATTGCTTTATCCCTTTGTTTTTTATAGGAATTTAGGAAGATCCTATTTTTGGTTGAATTGGATGTAGTTTGTATCAGCTTCTATTCAATTTGTCTTGTCAATTATCCAATAACGATTGCTTGAAGATATATTTTAGATCTTGATTTAACTGGATCCTTTTGACTGGTAGATTAAAACAATTAGCTATTTTTCGCTATTTGTTGATGTTATGATTTGCTATTTTAATAACAGTAGGAAATACCGTACTTTGGAGTGCACGTAAAGCCGTCAGTCCCCCTGGGTTAGTGTGCATCGACACTAGCTACTTAAAATAGGGTTTAAGATGCAATTCTCTCCGGAACCTGTTCGAAAGCATCTCCCCGGCACAAATGATATACGATATTATTATTATCCAGATTTAGTCATACGGCTCACACTCGCTCTAAAATTCACTCATTCCAGATACCTACGGTATCAAAGGATTGAGCTCTGGAGGGACTCTTTTTATTTTATCGAGACCTAGGTAATTTGTTGGGCTAAAGTATCTCCCAAAAATTTTCATACACATCTGGAAGTCGCGAGGAGTACAGCTTTCTGCATGGCTTTATAGAGATGTTCATTTAGACCCAGCTGTTTTATGTTCTTTAGGAAGTTTTTGGGAATAACACCAGTAATAGATAGAATAATAGGTACTGTCGCGGTACTTTCCATTCTTCATTGTCTCCTGATTGTTCAGGTGTGTTTTTTCTGGATCATGCTGTGAGTATCTTAGAGTGTTCAGCAATATCTCTTCAGCTCTCGTGATGATTTTTTTACTTCTTATTCCACGGACGTCTTCCGTTATTTGTTCAATGCCCCTACGCTATAATTCAATTTTCCTAGCAGCTGTTTTGGCCAGGGTGAAATTATGTTATCAGTTTTTCCGATATTAGTACCCCGTCGTGTTCTGATCTTAAAGCAAATAACATTAGCAATTGCTGTTGCTGCACAGTAAATCAGCATATGTAAATATTCTACTCTATGTGCTTCTACAATATAATTGGGTAGTACTTCAGTGTTCACAATTTGTAACTGCGCACCTAGTTTCTTATAAGAGTTTTTGTAGCACTTAGTTTGACTTTTGGTAGCGGTGGTCTGCTGAGTGGGTTTGTCCCATTAAACTCTTATACGGTGCGTGCCATTTCTTTTAACACGCTATGGCGCAGCTCGTTGTTGTCCTGCTGTGTATGATCAGATTGAGTCTTGTATGACTACAGGAATCTGCTCATGTATTTCATTATGGATTCGATTTTCAACTACCTCTTGATTATGAATATCCCGTTTGACTTCGCTTCTGATGGTATTGCGTCTGGTCTGTGGAATGAGGTTATTTCTGATAATTACCCGGTATTGATTTACTACTTGTTTAGATACTTGCATTTCGGGGTACTGTATGCAAAATTTGGCACACATATTTTGTCGATAGGCGATCGTTTCTTGACCGAGGTTTGTTACCTTATAATAAAAGCGCAAACTATTTTTATTAGTGCAGTGCAGACTTATGCGCAGTCTAGGTCGTCCCGCTTAAGTGAGCGCTGGCTGATGTTCCAGCGAAGCAACTTCAGCCAGTTTTTGTTGTTTGGCTTACTTGTGGTTTTTGTTCTTGTTGGGCTGTAGCTGATTGTATGAAAGGAGCCCGCTTCCTCAATACCCTGCTACAGACGTCCCGAATGCCATGGCCAGATCCGGCTCCAGATGTATCCTGGCGATCCCCAGGCAGCTACCCTAAACATAAATTATTAAACTCCATTTTTATGGGTGGGTATTTTATACCTATTGCCAGGTGTCAATTTTTGTAGGTACCTAGGTGTTTGTACCATATTATTAATATTATCTACATCAGTGTATGATAAGCTTAAGAAATCTAATGAGTTTATCAATACCAGGTAGTGAATGCAAATAGCTATGCGTTTGCTAAACTATGAAATTACTTATTTTTTTAAGTTTTTACATTCTCTGAATAAATTATTTTTATACAAATTTCGAAACGAATCGTTTTGTACTTTTCAATAAGAATTAATAATTATTAATATATATTTATACAAAATATATACATTAATCAATGAAAGGAAAAAATATAGTTTTACATGGAAAAAAGTGGATTTTTTCAGTTTTTATGATTGTTAAAAAAACAAGGCAAGCACGTGTATAATATTTTTTCAGCTTTTTTCTTTACTGGATTAATTTGCATTGGAAAGTAAATACAATAATTAAATTATTATTTCACATGTGAATGTTGTTATATTAATTAGGTTTATTTAGCTAGCATCCTTTAGGAGTACTATTAAAGGTACACATAAAATGTTTACTTTTATCGTCCTTAAAAATTGTATCCTTACAATGTTGAGTTTATTACATTTAGTTGTTCAAAAATTACTACAAATTTTCGGCAATAATATCTCATCTGTAACGTTCTGTATTTTGTTTAGGATAAATATTTTACTAAGGCATATTTATGTCGATCTAATTTAATCTTTTAGTTTTATAGTTTCTGTATGGCATATTCATTTTAGAACACCCTAAATATATGATTATTTAGAAGATATTTAGATAGAAAATTGTAATCCTATATCAATGCAAAATTGCATTGGAAAATATTTGATAAAGATATGGACAACAATGAAAACTATGAAAGCGTTTCAAACATTTTAGATCCAAAATAATAAAATAGTAATGATATCTATTTGTGGTAAATCGAAATATAAAGGGTTTTAAAGATATTTAACAAATTTTAGCGAATTTCTACAGTGTAGACTTATTCAGTTAATTCAATTTTTGCATGTTTGCACACTCAGTAGAGTTTCTAATAATTTGCTACCTTCTACAGGCAGTTTAAACAATAACACACCAAACAGTTTCTTGCAGGTCACTTTTGTAAGTTTGTAAAAAGTATATAATTAACAATATAATAGGTTTCTTTTTTACAATATTAAAAAGCGTTGAGTGTTCAAAACGCTTGATTTCTTAACATTTTATAGTAGTTTTAACAGACAATTTTTATTTTAGTTCACTCGTTACTCAAGTAAAACTTTTACACAATAAGGTGGAGATATTTATCTCACTACCAATAACAAAAATTTAAGGCACGATTAAATAATGCTGCCTAATAGTTGAAGAATTTACAGTTACTAAAAAAAATATTACTGCTTGTGCCGATTTATAATATTATTAATCTACTTGCTTTTTTACCTACAAATAACTATTTCAGTGTTCAATACAACGGATGATATCTCTTTCATCATCTGAATCTTAATTGGATATTGACTTTGTACTTTTAACTTAGAGAACTAGATAGCCTTGTACATAATTGAAATCGTAAGATGCTGGTATCGGTCATACAGAAGTATGGTTTTAACGATTCTATTACGGCATTCGCCTAAAGATACAGTACCAAAATCTAAATTGCTAACGGAGAAGATGCATTACTAAAAACAATACATGACCAGATAACAAAGATATGGTTGAAAACTTCTGAAAAATCTCAGCAACATTTTAATAAAATAGTGTCCTTTCAAATATTAATGCCGATGATTGGTGATAAATTTTGGAGCAGTGATAGTGGATTACAATAACGCCAAAATAAAGGCTCCACAAGGTACTGAAAAATAACGATGAGCGTTTATTTGACCAAGTCGGAGGGGATACCTCTAGAAACTGTACATAAAGTTAATATCAGTGGACATTTTACATATCATTTAATTATATTAGCGGTTATCCATGCCAACTTCAAATCTGAAGAAGACTTAATGTTAATAATTTTTCTTAATCCCAATTTGATATAAAATGATTACATTTAAGTCTTAATCATCATCATCTTTGGCTCCTCTGTGAACCTTGACCTGCTCTAAGATTCGTCACCATCCATGCGGTTATCCATGCCAACTTCAAATCTGAAGAACACTTAATGTTGATAATTTTTCTTAATCCCAATTTGATATAAAATGATTACATTTAAGTCTTAATCATCATCATCTTTGGCTCCTCTGTGAACCTTGACCTGCTCTAAGATTCGTCACCATTCTATTCGGTTTCTGGCGACCTGTTGTCTTCTTATGATTTTTAATACCTTAAGTCGATCTCAACTCCATCCAATCACCTAGTTTGTGCTCGGCGTCTGCTTCTTGTTCCTACAGATTTTCCTGTGATTTTGGTCTTATCTGAGAAGGGTAGCCACTTAAAGACACTTTGACCTGTGACCTATGACGTCACAAGCCCCGTCTACAGTTGTCCCCACTCCACGCTCAATCCACTCAGGTCATGCAAACTGCTTAAAATTTGTTAAAGCTGTCCAAGACCTGATTAAGACCTGTTCGAAACCTGTTCAAAACTTGATCAAAGCCTGTTCAAGACTTGTTCAAGACCTGTTCGAGACCTGATCAAGAGCTTTTCGAGATCTAATAAAAATCTGTTCAAAACCTGATCAAAACCTATTCGAGACCTGATCTAAAGCTGTTCAAAGATTGATCGTATACCTACATTTTACGATGAATAAAGATTTGAAAAGACAACTTATACCAAAACGGAGAAATATTTAAAGTAAATTAAGACAACTCAAGCAAGGACAAATAATTCAAGAAGATTTATTCATCGTAAAATATAATTATACGATCAATCTTTGAACAGTTTTAGATCAGATTTCGAACAGGTCTTGATCAGGTCTTGATCAGGTTTTGAACAGGTATTGAACAGGTCTTGAACAGGTTTTGATCAGGTCTCGAACAGCTTTAACAAAATTTAAGCAGTTTGCATGACCTGAGCAGCTTGAGCGTGGAGTGGGGACGAATGTAGACGGGACTTCAGAGGTCAAAGGTCAAAGTGTCTTCAAGTGGCTACCCTTCTACTTATCTGTTTAAAATGAATGTTTTTTCATATATTTATGTTGTGGTTTGAAAATCTTGCATATTCTCCAGCATCCACAGATGATCGAATAAACGAAAAAGGTGCAAAAATAACAAAAGAAGAAGTTATTTATGAAGTAAAACCTCAGAAGAACGTAAAAGCCACCGATCTAGACAATATTAATGTCGTAATACTTAAATTATTTGCAGATAACGAAAGTAAAAGCCTCTACTTGGTAACAGCACTATTCAATAAAATATATGACACAGGTAAAATACCATCAGACTGGCTAAAATCAACATTCGTAACATTATCAAAAAAATCAAATGTCTCACACTGCGGTGACTATCGAATATTAAGCATAATGTCTCATGTCCTTCAAACTTTTCTCAAAATCATTTATACACGAATTTACCATAATTGTGAGTTTCAGATGAGTAACACTCAATTTGGATTTCAAAACGGATTTGTAACACAAGAAGCTCATTTTGCCTTAAATGTGTTAACAAAACGATACAGAGACATGAATGAATATGTATATGTTTGTTTTATTGATTATCGAAAAGCATATCGAAAAGATGATCGAAATTTAAGAACAACTGGAATTGACAAAAAAGACTTGCAAATTATCTTAGAACTATATTAAAACGGCAAAAATTGACACAACATCCGAAGATATACGAATCCGACGAGGAGTGTGACAAGGTTGCATCTTATCACTGCTATTATTTAGTCTGCATTCGAAATTTATATTCAGAAAACATTAGACGAGGTCCAGGGTGGAATCAAGATTAACGAGACCAGCATAGATAACATCATGTACGCTGATGATACCGTCCAAACATCAAGCAACGCACAAGAACCACAAAATATAATAAATATGGTAGTTCGTCATAGCGAAATGTTCGGTTTACATCTAAATGTTTCCAAAACTAAAATTCTAGTATTTTGAAAGATACCAACAAACAGGCAATAGTTTTTAAGAACGTACTATTAGTTCTACCTTCTTCTCGTTTCGATGCTGCAAATAGATATATTAAATAAAATTCAGTCTTTATTACATACCTGGATCAAGAAACACACTTTTTTAATGATAAAATATATTTATAGCACTTGTCTGTGAGGATTTTTAGTGGAAAATATTTAAAATAATAAGACAAAAGCCATTATTCTTTTGTAATAGATTAAAATACATCTCTCATCTCAATAACATCCCTCTCTCTCTCTCTCTCTCTCTCTCTTTGGTCTTGAATCCCTGCAGGTAGGGTAGTGATGTGATTGTGGGGATCGTGGTGTCGTGTATTGTCCGTCAGCAAAAATCTCTATCTCTTCTGGTCATTTCTTTTAACTCATGCATAGGTCTTCTACATATTCCTGTAATTTGGTCGATTTATCTCTTTGGGGATCTTCCTTGTGATCTTCGACATTCTACCTTTACTTGGAAAATAAGTCTTTCCACATTTTCTGTGTCCATGTCCAAATTATTTTAATTGTTGAAGATGGACTTTACTGGTGTCTTATGTGCAGTAGATGTCGAGGTTTGTTCTTGGGACATTTCTCTTTGTAAAAAAGTTTTCAGTCTCTCATTGATTATGTGTAACATTATCTTGCTGGCATATGAGATAAGGAAGATTGTTCTCTATTTGTCGCATTTATAGCAGCTATCATTGCCAGGACATTGCTTGGAATGACATATTTTGTTACAGAGCAAGTGAAAAAATGTTATTCGGTTTCTTCTGTAGTTCTAATAATTTCTGCTTTTATCATATCTGGACCTGGAGCTTTGTTATACTTAAGTTTACTAATCACCAGTCTTATTTTATTCTTAAGTATATTGGATTCTTCTTCAATTTCTTCAGTGTCTTGATGAAAAAGTTCCTGAACTTCTGAACTTGGTGAACAAGTTCCTTGGTGAACAAGTTCTTTATTTAGTTTCCGGCAATATAAACTCCATCTCTCTGCTATATTTTCTCTGTTGGTTCGCAGTGTTTTTGTGTGGCCTTCAATGTTCCAAGTTCAATCTCTAAATCTCTTGCTATGTAGCGAATTTTTCTAAATAGATCTTTCAGCTGATTGTTTTAATCGTGACTCTCAATTTCTTTACATGTATTGTGATAGTATTGTTCTTTATATATTATCTTTATGTATTATCTATATTGATAGAATGCAATACATACGAATGCGCTACGGATTTTAAAAAAATATTCTGGTCCAGATAGTTCTTATCTGGACCAGTCAAAGAAATTTGACGATATGCGTATCAAGCTAGTTTAACGATTACGAGCTTGTTCCACTAATATCCAATTGAAAACATACAGGAACAAATGCAAATCAACATGCACATACTTCAACCATACCTTATTTAAAGACATCAGTTTTAGAAATGTGAACAAAGTGTCCAACCGAATTGTAGGCATTCCTCTTCGAAATCAGAAATATTGTATTTTAAATGGTTCGTTTTGAGATAAAATATTTTAGTGGAGGCGGGCCGGATAGCTTAAATGGCAGAATGTCTGACCCAGGCTTGATACCGGACTCCCACAAAAATAGCACAGGTCATTTTACCTTCCCTGTATGTCGTACGCCTAATAAACACTACATTACTTTGCTCAGAAGCACTAGCGACGTAAAGGACTGTTTGTTGTTTTAGTTCCGCGTACTTTCTACACATACTGTAATTCCATATCTGTTGATGAGGTAATTCACTTCTGTTACACACTTGAAGTTTCTAGATATCACTTTAATTATCAGTGTCTTACGGTTGAATAAATTAATCCGCATAAAATTTAGTTTACTATTTCGCTCTTGCATCTCTCCCAAGTTAACTAATTGAAGTGTTTAATCTGCAAAATTATTAAGTTTAACAGATATCATTTGGTTCTTGAGTACGTACAGATGCGGGATAATCATTGTTTCATATTTCAAGTTGCCTACAAACAGTTATTTTAATTTTTTTTTTTTTTTTTTTTTTTTTTTTTTATTTAAAATTAACGTGTCTCGACAGCTTATGGTCATTGACACGGGTACAGTAGTTTACAACATTATACATATTTTATATAGGTATAGGTACAAGAATTTAATATGAACATTTTTTTTTTTTTATAGAAAGGTTAGAACAATAAAGCTTATCACTATGCACTGTTTATATTAGCTGAAATAAACTTGTTTCTTTTAAAAATCTAAGAACACTGTCAAAACGGTTTGGAACACTGAGAATGTCTTTTAGATTTCCTTTTAGGCTGTGCTTGTTTCTGGAAGAGTCATACTGGCAGCAGTCCACTATCACGTGTTTGATGGAAAGGACGTTATTACAGTAGTGGCATACTGGAGGGTTTTCTGATGCCATAAGGTATCCATGTGTGAGACGTGTATGCCCTATTCGTAGTCGGTGAATAACTGATTTTTCTTTCCTGTTCATAGAGGAGATATTGACGCGAGATAAGTTGGGCTGAACTTCATGCAGCTTAGTTTTTGTTTTACTCCACAGGTCCGCCCATGAGCTGAGGATTTTTTGTTTTACCAATATTTTAAGATCCGTATGGATTTGGACCTCTTGGAAGGCTATGTCAGAAGAACATGCTGCTTTAGCGGCTTGGTCTGCTTTTTCGTTTCCCAATATACCAACATGAGATGGAGTCCAGATCATTACGACTTTTATGTTAGCAGAATATAGTTGGTTACAGATAGTGTGGATTTCCTGGACTAGTGGGTTTTTCGAGAAAATGCATCTTATTGAATAAATCGAGGAAAGAGAATCAGTGCAAATGGCGATTTTTATGCTTTCATTTGAAGTAGGACGGATGGAAGTCTTTAATGCTTGGAGTATTCCATATAATTCTGCGGTATAGATACTACAACTTTTAGGCAATCGCACAGAGCTTATTGTCGTCGTCAGTGTGGACACAGCAGAGCCACAACAGTCTTCATTCTTGGATGCATCGGTGTATAAAATTTCATCAAATTGTGTTAAGTTAAGGATGTTTTGGAAGGATTTTCTAAGGATTAGGTTTGGGGTTTCTGTTTTGTCGAATCTGCATAAATCAGTATTGAATATTGGAAGATTGTGCATCCATGGAGCTGTCTTGGAGGTATAAATAGAAGTAGTATTGGAGAGGTTGATGGAATCTAATAAAGGAGATAATATTTGTGGTAATGTGAGAGACTGATTGGAAGTGTTTACTGGGGGAGGTTCTATGGGATTGATTAGATTTATTACCGGGTTACTTGGGTTTGCTGATATTCTTATAAAGTATGAAAGTAGAAGCTGCTCCCTTCTTAGATGGAGTGGTGGCTCTGAAGATTCAACGCACAGACTTTCGGCGGGGCTTGATTTGAAAACACCGAGGCATAGTCGTAGGGATGTATTTTGAATCGTGTTTAGAGACTTTAGTAGGGAGCTACTAGATGTCATATAAAGAATACTGCCATAATCTAGCTTAGAGCGAATTAACGCTCTATATATTTTAAGAAGAGATTCTTCGTCAGCTCCCCAAGAAAAGCTAGCAAGAGATTTAAGTAAATTGATTCGTTGGGTACAGTTTCCTTTAAGTTTCTGAATATGCTGTCTCCAGATAAGCTTTTTATCAAAGGTGATACCAAGAAGTGTCAAATAATTAACTGTTTGTAAACGAAGTCCGTTTAGAGTT
Source organism: Diabrotica undecimpunctata (assembly GCF_040954645.1). Classification (NCBI taxonomy): domain Eukaryota; kingdom Metazoa; phylum Arthropoda; class Insecta; order Coleoptera; family Chrysomelidae; genus Diabrotica; species Diabrotica undecimpunctata. The sequence continues at coordinate 17,433,758 of NC_092812.1, forward strand.
ATAGAGGGTGGATTAGGTCTATGCTTTTTGGTAAAGTGAATTACTTTGGATTTAGGAGCTGAAAACACAAGTCCAGCACGCGTAGACCAGGTGCCTATTTTGTTTATTGTGTTTTGTAGCAAAGTGCTGGTGGTAGCTGTGACTCTGCCTCGGCAGTATAATATAATATCATCAGCATATATCGAGTACCTGACTGGTGGTTCTATATATGAGGAAAAGTCATTCATGCTAAGTAAAAATAAGGTAGTGCTTAAGACTGAGCCCTGAGGCAAACCGTTGTCCAAAGCGTGTGGTTTTGATATTTTTCCATTTGTTAATACTCTAAAATATCGACTTGTTAAAAAATTTTTTAAAAATAAATAAATGTTACCAGTTAAATTATATTCCGTTAATTTTCTTAGAATTAGAGGTCTTTGTACAGTGTCGAAGGCACTTTGGATATCTAAAGTTACTGCTATGACTTCGCTTCTATTCGAAAATGCATTAACAATGTCAGTATGTAGTGTGACCAGGTTATCCATTGTACTTCGATTTGATCTGAAACCTGTTTGGAATGGGTCAAGGATATTATTTCTTTCTAGATACCATAGTAAGCGTTTATTGACCATCTTTTCTAACAGTTTACATAGTGAACAAGTAAGAGAAATTGGTCTATATGATTTTAGAAGATTTGGAGATGAGTCATTCTTTTTAATAGGAATTGTAGTCGCTTGTCGCCATAACGTTGGGAACTGGTTTTGAGACCAGATCTTATTATACAACTCTAACAGTTTGAGATGTGTGTCTGGATGGAGATTTTTTAAGAATATTGATGGGATATCGTCAGGACCGGCTGCTGAGTTTTTCAATGAAGATATGGCTTCGTTTAATTCTAGGAGATTAAAAGGAAGATTCATAGAGCTGGTGTTAGAAAATATTTTGGGGCTGGAAATGTTGGTATCTGAGTTATTGGAAAGATTCGGAATATTTGACTTATCTGAAAAGTGAGAGGCAAAGATATCTGCAATATGTTGATCATCGGTAACTGTATGATCCTGCAGGGAGATGGCGGCTATTTTGCTGGATGTATTATGACCTTTCATACGTCTTATCTTTGACCACATTTGCGCGGGAGAAGTATCTTTTGTGATTGAACTAACGTATTGATTCCATGAGGATTTCTTACTTTCTTTTAAAATACGCCTAGAATTGGCCCTAAGTTTTTTAAAATTTATTAAATCCGTGGTGGTACGGGTCTTCCGGAATTTATTTAATGCTTTTTTGCATTGTTTGACAGCTATTTTGCACGACTCATTCCACCACGGAACAGGTTTCTTGGAAGGATCAATCGCGCATTTACCAATACATTCCTCAGCAGATTCAGTTAAACAATTATTTAATAGTTTTACATCTGTATCTATATCATTGTTAAAAAGTAATTCATCGGTTTTTCCCTTAACAGTGGTTCTGAAAAGATCCCAGTTTGCTTGAGTGATTTTCCATTTTGTTATAATTCTCGAGGGCATTTTTGACTGGTCAGAGATAAGAATAGGAAAATGATTACTATCATAGAGACTGTTTAATGTGTACCATGAAAGTAAAGGAAATATTCCGGGATTACAGAAAGATAAATCTATGGAAGAGAAACTACCTGATTGGATGTGAAAGTATGTACTACTTCCTGAATTTAGTAAGTTTATATTTACGTTATTTAGGAAATTTTCGATTGTTTTACCTCTTCCAAATGTGTTTTCGGATCCCCACATAGTATTATGTGCATTAAAGTCACCTACTAAGATAAAAGGTGTAGGAAGCTGAGAAGTTAAATCTTCAAGATCGGAACTTATTAAACAGTAGTTTGGAGGGATGTATATGCAACAAATTGTAATTTTGTAGGGACACCAAGCTGTAACGGCTATAGCTTCGAGGTTTGTGTTTAGCGGAAATTCTTTATGGAAAATATCAGTGGAAACAAAAATTGATGCTCCGCCACTGGCACGAAGTTGGGTAGTTCGAATATAGTGGTAACCTGTAAAATTTTTAAGTTGTCCGGAATATTTATCAGTGAAGTTTGTTTCTTGTAGGCATAGAAAGTCAGGAGAAGACTCAGATATGAGCTGTTCAAGGCGTGGACGACGGGGATAAAATCCGTCACAATTCCATTGTATCAGTGTGAAGGTTGAAATTAATATGTAGAGTGTTTGGATGTTTGCGAGGTTTGTGAACTATCAGACAGGTATTCTTTATCACAAGCATCCTGGGAATTATCAAGACTGTTTATACTTTCAGAATCATCTGTTGCAGAATGTATTTTAGTTTTAATTTTTTTAATTAAGCGTGTAATTCTGATTTTTGTAGACCTATCTTTAAAATTAGGGTTTATTGATTGCAAAGTTAAAATGAGTGATTTAATATCTGTTGTGAATTTAAATGCTTCTGAGACAGGGTCACAGCTGCCGTAAGCGTTCTCGATAAAGGCAATTATATTATCAGGAGGAACTGCAAAAGCTTCTGGGTTTTGTTTATAGGCTTCGTGTATTGCTTGCTTGGAGTCAGTGGATAGACTGGGGTCGAGAGAAGAACTACGTTTTCGTTTCTTTTTTGTGTTGGAGGTGCTAGAAGAACTAGGAACTGTTTGTTTGGGAGGAAACATAGTTTGTTCTGCTGCAGGGTTTTCCCCAGATTGAAGGGTCTTATCGCTTATAGATGATACAGATGAGCGTGGCCTTTTCTGTGAAAGATGAGAACTTAAACATAGTTTATCTGACTTTTCAGATATTGTATCATTTTCGCAATTCTCTGGGGAAGAAGACAAATAAAATAGATTTGTTTGGAAGGGAGATGATTCAGAATGAGATGGAAATTGTGTATTCTGTTGCTGTGACGTTGATTCGGTGGGGGGATTTGGGAGGACATGGGAAACAGTAGGATTTTCAGATGATAAGTTGTCAGATGAAGTATTGGGACAATTAGAAGCAACATGTCCCGATTGTTTGCATAAGAAACATTCCATTTTGTCCGTAGACAGAAAAATTCTATTATCATTGCCTTCAAAAGGAATTAACAAGGAGGTGTGAAGCTCAAAATTATCAGAGGGAGGAAAAATATATACTTGACGGCGGAAGCTAAGTATGTGGGAGTATTCATCACCTGGAATGCCCGCTTTAAGAAAGGACACGGAGGAGGCTATTTGGAAACCAAGACTTTTCACTGCATTTTCGGCCAGTTCATGGGGAATGTAAGGAGAGATGTTCGAAATTAATATTCTTTTTGTTGGGGAGACAAGTTTACGAATACTTAAAGTAAGGCGTCCGATTTGAACGGTTGGATGGGATTTCAGAAGTTGATCAACGAGATTTGAGTTCACTAGATATATGCAGATCCTATTGTTAGATATTCTGGATGCAAAGGAAATATTTTTTGGTCCGATGATGTCACCAATGGCTTTAACGTAGTCTAGAAGTTTAAGGTTTTCTTCTGCGTGAAGAACTATCGCCTGTTCTTTTTTTGGAAAAGATGGTTTCGGTGTAGATTTTGCAGCGGTTACGTATGAAAGAGGTGTAGTTGCTGGAATGTTGTTTGTAGCAGTTTGAAGGGCCATTGTTAAGGTAGAAACTGTAGGAGTATTGTTTATATTTGTACTGTCCATGTAAATACAGACAGTAACCTCGTTTTATTTCTCTTCTTTAACTAATTTTGCTATCCAAATTTGTATTAAAATCCATTGAATTGGATGGCCAGCAAGAACCAGCAGACTGGTAAAACCAGTCTCTGGTATGCACTTTGTATAAATTAAATATAATTTATATGATTTAATAATATAACAAAAGCAATACGTACAAAACTTTTCCAGAAATCACTTTTCGAAATTACACTATTAAATCTAAATTAAACACTAATTACTACCGATAAGGCAAACTGGATTTTAATTGTACTTGGCACACGTCTTACTCGTTCGAGTGCTAGAACAGGAATCTATTTTAATTTTATTCTATGATATATTGGACAAATTGCCTGTTCATCTTCATTCTTTGCTGGTTTTAATTGATATTACTTAACTTTCCTCGGACATCCAATATAATTATTTTGCCTGTCAGAGATTTATCATGGGCGATATTCACTACCGTTCTTTCATCCATTCTGCTAATGTCAGTGTTTTCGAGTTATGATGCGTAGTATTCCCATTTAGGCTGTGTGTTATATTTGTTCTTCATCGTCTGGTCGTGTTGTCGTAAATATCATGATTAGTCGAATTGCTGTTTTTTACCGCATCAACCCCTAGGGTTATTACCGGGGTGATTTATTTTTATTTTAGAAATAGTTTTTACATGACATATTTACATAGCAGTTTTTGAAAGAATGTTGTGAAATTTTACAGTTTGTTATACAATTTACAATTTTTAAGATATTTTATTGTTTCACTACTGTCTTCTATTAAAGCTTCTTTTAGGTTGGATTGTATTTTCGCTATCGATCTTGCTGTTGAATACACTGGACAGTCTATTATTATGTTGTGCTGAAAATGATATTTGGCAGCTGTAGCATAGCGGCTGAGGGTCCTAGGAAATGATATATCCATATGTGAATTTTGTATGCCCTAGTCGCAATCTGTTGAGGACTACTTGGTCACGTCTTTGAGCTGGGAGTGGTAGTAAAGCAGAAGCAACATCTGGTTTGATAATTTTTAGTTTTGCTTCCATCTGGCCCCATTTTTCCTGCCAGGTTTTATGAAGTTGTGTTGTTATTAATGATTTTTGGTCTGAAAATGGTATGTTTTGTATCATAGAAATTGTTATTTTATTGACAGTTTGTGTTGCTGCTCTATCAGCCGCTTCATTGCCTATTATTCCGACATGGGATGGCACCCATAAGAATCTTATGTTTTTGCCGCTTGTTTGGGCATTGTAAAGCGTATTTTATTTGTGCTAAATTAGCATGAGTAGGATACATCTGTTTGATACTCTTTAAGGCACTCATAGAATCTGATAGGATAAGAAAATTTATCTTTGCTGATACATAGATTTAGTGCAGATTGCTTGCAGTTCTCCAGTATATATACTATACTCCTTGGCTAAGCGGGTGACAGAGGTACTGTCTTCGAAAATAGCTGCAGCAGCTGCACCATTGCTGCCATTGGAGGCGTCAGTAAAAATTAGTTTGAAATCAGGATATCTGGAGATGGTAGAGTGGAATTGTTGTTTAATTTCAAAAGGATTGTGTGAATGCTTGGGAAAGCTGAGTAAGGTAAAATCTACTTTTGGTATTTGAACTTTCTAGTGAAGAGTCTGGCATCTGTTTGCAGCAGTGGGTCTCAACTGATATGTATCATATTCAAATCGATTTATGCGTTCGTTGAAAGGTAAGTTTCTAGGGTAGTAATTTGAGTAGAGATTTGGATAGTTTTTCTTTATTAAGTTTATTATGAAGGGGTTTTCATTTTCATTTGTTTTGAGATATTTACTAGCACAACACATTGAAAAATATTACCTTCTAAAAAATAGTGGAGGTTCTCCAGTTAAGACTTGAAAAGCTCCGAAAACTATGCGTTATGCTGTGGATTGGATGATTTCTAGTTTGTTCAATTGAGTTTTAGTAGCAGTTTCGTAGCATATACATCCGTAATCTAGTTTACTTCTAATTAGAGCTTAATATAATCGAAGAAAAATAATTGCGTCTGTACCCCATTTGTGATTAGAAAGGACTTTTAGAAGGTTTATTCTCTGTTGACATGATTTAATTAATTCATTTATATGCTATGTCCATTTGAGTTGAGAGTCGAATGTCATTCCCAAGAATTTGATTTCATTGATTGTTGTGAAAGTGTGTCCGTTTAGTTTTAAATTTAAGTTATGTTGTGTTTTTCTCTTTTACTGGAAGTAAAAATGGTTAGATATGTTATTTATAGCTATTAAAAACAGCAGCGGGCTTAATACAGATCCTTGAGGGATGCCATTTTCCAATGACTTCGTAGTTGATATGACACCGTTTGTTTTAACTTTTATACATCTCTTCTCCAGGAAGTTTTGGGTGAAGGCTAGGAATTTGCCATCTATTTTCCAGCTTTTCATTGTTTTTAAAATGTGGTATATTGACGTGGTGTCGAATGCTTTTGTTATATCGAAGAAAATTGCTATTAATTCTTGTTTATGTATAAAGGCTTCATGTATTTCAGATTATAATGCTATGATATTATCTACTGTAGATCGTTCTGGTCTGTATCCACTTTGAATGCATGTAAGGAGATTTTTCTTTTCTAAGTACCATTTTAATCTATTACTTAGAATATTTTCCATTATTTTACAAATGCTGTAGGTAAGAGATATTGGTCGATACGAGGAAGAAAAGTTTTTTGGTTTATTGTCTTTTAAAAATGGTATAATAATTACTTCGCGCCATAGAGATGGAAATGTATGGCTCGCGTAAATTTTGTTGAAAATCTTTACTTAAACAACCTTGGCACTAATAGGTAGTTTTTCGATAAAAATTGGTGGTATATCATCAGGTCCAGGTGAGGTATTTTTGGTGTTATTAAGAATTGCTCTTTTGTAAACTCTGAATGTTACTGTTGTTATATGTGTATTTTTCTTTTTTTTTTTTGGCCTTTGTTACTCGTTCTTTGTCTCAATATCGTCATAACTCGAAATTTCAATATATAAATATACTCATTATTTCTATTATTGTGTTAGTTGTTCATATATGACTAGTTCTAAACATGTTCATGCTTTTACTTATCGACCATGTCCGAAGATTTGAAGAGCTTGAAACCCAAAAAATAAATTTTATTTTAACAACTTGAAAAAAGAAGATTATTGGGAGCAAATTTCTGCCCTTATGAAAACGGCATAAGAGAATTGCCGGAAGAAAGTGGAAAGCTTTAAAGGTTCATACCAGAGTAAACAAGCAAAAATTAAAAAAACAACAACAACACAATTGGTGCACATAATCATTCAGACAGTCTACTATGGCTTGACACACTTTAGGAAATATTCCTCCTATCGCTTGTTTCGAAATTTTAAATAGGTACTGCAAACTAGAGTATGAATCGTCGGTAGCCAGAAATCTGAGCGTCAGAGCTAGGCGTTCTTCTATAGATATATCGCTCTTTTGAATACAGTGTACTTTCTCCCCATTTTAGCTCCAATATTATTGAGGAAATAGTAAAAATCCAATCGTGGTATCCGAGTAAAGTGTCTGAAGCTAACATTTGGGTATTGGTTTCATTGTATAGTTTCTTCTGCCACCATCGCTTTTTCTGTCATTTCCTTTTTATAGTTTTCTGTGTATAAATGTAAGAAAACTGGCAACTAGTAGTTCATCATGACTTGATAGGGCAAACTGGTTTCTGTGTTTGGGGTTCTGGTCTCTACTACTGGCTCAGTGGTCATGCGGGGCGTGGCCGTGCGGGGAATGCTTTTCTCTCCTTCGGGACTGGATTTTCATTCTGGGCAAATGCTTATGTATGTACGTAGCTTGGTAAATCTGTATTTAATCGTATTCTTTTGTCAGTGATACCAACCTCCATTGTTATTATTTATTCGTTGTTTAAAATTCGGTCTCTTAAACTTTTCATATGCCCCCGTATCATAATAATAGTGACAAAAAAACAATATTGGCAATTAAAAAGTTATAGTGATCGTTACAATAACAAGATCCAGTTTTGTGGTCTTTATTAGTGAATTTCGATCTTTAATGGATATCATATATCCATTAAATAAATTTTTATCGCTGGTAATGCTAGTCCGAAATCTTTTGAAAACAGGTTTTGACTTGAATAAGGACTGTGAAAAAAAAAGGTTTTAGACGAAAACACAGATAGAAGTAATTAGAAATTTTTCTATGGACCCAACATCCATCTGGAAAGTAGTAGCCTCAACACATCTTTCGGTAGGTTCTGTACATAACGCTCTTCATATGCACAAATTTCACCCGTATAAAATGCACCTATTGAACTAACTAAACCAACTAGATGACCAACGAAATTTTTTTGACCGTTCCACATTTTGACCTCCATAGCAATAACATTTACATTTTTAATCTTTATCGCTATCTGATAATGGTTTGCACCGTTTGCGAAGTGGCTCAAAATCGTCTTCATCGGCAGAAGAAACTGTCTACGCAATAGATATTTGCGGTAAAGGCAATGGATTTTCACAAACTTCATTCTCGTTCTGTGTAGCCCTTCCTTTTCTGAGAATGTAATCAGTAATTAAATTTTGCGATGATGATGCTAGTAATTTTTATGTAGCTCTCGATGTCCCGACATGCAGTTCTGCAGCTTACGTTGTAATTTAAAGGATCGTTCATAATTGGGGTTATAATTAGAAGATGATTTTCTTATTTACTGCAAAGTTAAAGACCTTCTCGAAATAATTTGGCAGTGATTGGGATTGGTTTTTCTTCCTCATCATCATCATCTTGTAGACTCACGACGCCATCTAAAGTTAGATCTAACGTTCTAATTAATTATTTCATCTGATATTGTCGATGTTTGAATGGTTGCATTGCTTGTTACACATACTGGGCAAACTTTTTGCAATACGCATTTAAGATTCTTTGTCTTATTTGAGCGGTGGCAGATGCAACATGAATCAACCAATCAAAAATAGAAAATTGCTTCTACACGTCTTTTACTGTTAAGAGCTCATTTTCTAGTTAACTCACGATGGATTTGTAAGTGGCCTTTATGTAATATTTTTTAAACATTGCAATTATGCCTTGATTCTAATGGCTAAATAAGGCTTGTTGTATTGGGCGAAAGAAATACTATTTGAACGTTTGGATGTTCTGAGTGTGGATGACTTTTTCTTCATAAAGGCTTCTACTTCTGGTGCGACGCAATTCTTTAACCATTCTGTAAAAATAGCTGTTGTCCCCTAGACTTTCTTATTAGCCATCAAAATCACTGGCAGTTGTTTTAAATTTTGTATCTTAAAGCACGTGGTCTAAGGGATTTATTTATTAAGAGCGGTTTCAATATCCGATCTCCTGATGCATTGCTACAAAGTAATAGTGGTAGTTGATCTTTACTTGATCGGTACAATAGTAGCCATCTTCAATAACTTTCGCTAGCTCCTGTGGAAATATTTTTGCTGTTGCTTCATCTGTTGTAGCACTCTCTCCTGTAATCTTGATATTATGAAGTGCATGATACTGGCAATGATATAATAGACACGTCATGTAACAAGGGAATCCCTGAATTGCAAATGTTTAAAACTTCTTAAAAAAATTAATACTCAGAATATCAATATTCCAAAAATCTATTTGTTGCCTATTTATTATGAACTTTAAAGTTACTAAAAAGCATAAAAAAATATTTTGATTAAATAACAATTATGTAAATTTTTGGAGTTACCCTGTTTGTAATTAAAAGAAAATAGTAAATAATCGGAGTTGCCCACTTTTCTCTGCATCATATTATGGAAGCTCTATAGGAAAATCAAATCAATCTGTAATAATATTTTTGTTTATTTTTATTTTATAATAAAGTATTTTATTTATCAGTTTTCATATGGCACATTGTCGTAGTAGTCCCTGTAGTCCACCGGAAAGGTACTTTTTAGTTGTTGTAAATCTTTGAATTTACGACTACTTATTCTAAGCTCATTGTCATGAAGATTCGGTAAGCTTTCAATAGGTTTAACTCAGATCCTTTTATCACATCGCTGTGGCAGCAACTGCCATTCATTTGTAAACCATAACTTAAAGTACAGGTTCCCTTGTTTATATTGTAGGGCACGAATATCTGTGACCTAAAAAACAAAAGGTTAATTTAACAATGTTTTCGTCTTCTGTGTCTCTAGAAGACCAAATATAACATTAAAAGGCATCTCGTATGGCTTTTCCTGGTCTTGGCGAGCTCCAACACCAACTCCTGCATATTCAGCTGGTACATGAGTTATTTTGTTTTTCAGTTTCCTCTCTATGGTGGCATGCATTCATTGAGTCCCGTTCCATCTGGGTATGGCCAACTTCCAGTACGTTTGCTGAATTGTGACGTTGTTTAATATTGCCACGTTTAGTAACGCATTTGCCAATATTCCGTTTCTATTTTGCGCTGTATATCCATCACTGTACAATATAATTTTAGTATTCTGTCCAGGTTCTCTATGGAGAAAAGAAAACTAAACAAAAATTTTTCCGTGATAAACTTGATAATTATGGTAGCGTAATTGTCAGAGGATAACCCTCTTTCGGTCTTGTTACACGGATAACAAAATCTGTCTCTATTTTTTATATCGAATATACAGAAATTGTGCGTGTATATCTTAGTTTTATAATATAGAGATTGGGTTTGAGTGCCAATAACACAGCTTCCGTGTCCATTGTGAATACAAATTCTTCTGTATTTTTATCCTGTTCTTTTTCAAGTCGAGTCGGTATTTTCATTATTTCTTTCTATGTGCTCCTTATGTTCTGTATCCGGTATATTTGTGAGAGAGGCACTTTTCGCATTCATCTTTTTTTGCCTAAATAGTGATATATTTTTAATTTCTAATATGTTGCTAAATTTAGCAATTAACAGAGGTTTGGTATTCCGCGGCGTGCACCAGTCTAATGTGTAGAAATTGTACAAGGTTTTTTTTATGTCCATTCTGGTAACAAATAAAGCTTGGATGAATTTTTGCGGCAATAATAGGATTCCATTTTTAGAATAATGTTCAAAAACTCTTTAAGTGATTCCTCTTCTACTTCGTAGGGATTTTTTGTTGCGTATTGATTTGTTTTATGAGAAATATTCTCTTTGCCTTTTGTTCAGTTCTCGATAGTCATTTTGATAAGAAACAAATTGTTTTGAAACATCGTTTTGCAAACCATTCACGAAAACCCAAGTCATCCTCCAAAACATCTCAAATATAGTTTTCTTTCTTCTTCTGAAACTTTGCTAGAATTTAAAGCACTTTTAGCAGTTGTCCTATATTTGCATCGAGGTTTAAGAACTCGTTTATTTTTTTGTGTCATTTCCCATTTCCTTTCAATTTTTTTATGCCCAGAATACTGTTGCACCTTTTCCCTGTGAAGCTTATTCATTTGATCTTTCCATGTAGCTTTATTTACCTAACACCTTTTTATTTTTTTAATTCTATTTGGTTCTTATTCACTGTTAGAATCAGACTGCTCAGAATAAGGTACAAGTTGTGAATTCATGCAGTCGCTATCATCACTTTAATATTTGTCAATCAAGCTAGTATTGTTGTCTTCCTGCTGTACCATGGTACGCTGTAACTGGAGCTGGATATTTCTTACAAAAAGGTATATTACTTCATTAAAACTACTTACCACCATTCTTATACACTGTATTGTTATCTAATCAGCTTTATTTTATCTGTTAATTCACAGTTTTCTAAAACAGGCCGCGCACCTAAACGTGGCACTCACCGTCAAGTACAAATTAAACGGCGGTTGACCTTGGATTTAGCCACGTTTACGTGTTGTTATGCTAGTGTTAGGATTTGACCATTTTACGTGTTCACAGTTTTCTCCGTAATGTTAAAAGCTAGGGAGATATTTTATTGAACATATTGGGAGTGACAACTAGACCCAGTCGACAACGCCAAAACCTGTATTTCGGTACAAAATGGAGTTAGCCGATTTGCAAGTTAAGCCATCGATATTTAATTATAATAGTTAATAACAGAAATTTTTGGATAAATTTTTGGATGAAATACAAATTGCACAACTTTAAAATCGCATAAAATAATCCGCATAAAAAGAGACCTTACTGTATATATTATAGTGTTAATGAGAATATAATAATGATGATATCTATAAGAAAAATTTTATTAATGTTCCGTGCATTGCATCCTTGCAGGGCCTCCCGATCTACATTCTTATTTTTTATCCAAACTTACTCTATAATTTCCAAACACCTTTTTTTTGTTAACCTATGGTGAATATCAGCTGTTTGAGTTGTCGGGACTAGTTCTCGGAGAATAGGTATTTAATCGTTACAAAGGGCACGTCTTTTAGCCGGGAAAGAGCCTACAGGTATAATAAAATATACAAGGGTGGATTCATTATGTTCATCGATACTCATGGGGAAAGTGTTTGTTAAAACTCTTTAGTTGCAAACTGAACATCTGTTCTAAGAGTTGAATGGCGAGAAGAAGGTAGTATTTAACATACTTTTACTAATACTTTTATTTATGGAAATATAACATTAATAAGAACTTTAAATCAAAAAAAATATTTTAAGTTATTTGTTGGTAAATCTGCTTTTTGTGTCATAGAAAGATTTTAGCGATTTTTTGTCGCATTTCAAACTTTTAAATATCGGTTTAGTTAGGTAGTATATTCGCACACTGTTTATTTTCTAGTTATTTTTCAGTCGACTTCAAAATTCCTTGAAGGCGTGTGTTTAGATCAACACCAAATAAAACTGACAATATATTTATTTAATGTTTCAAAAGCTTTAAAAAGGAAACAGTCGATCTAAATTCCTTAATTTTAAAACATAAAAAGTCTGACAAAACTACATTTACATAAGAACACTCTTATAAGGATCACCCTAACAGGTGAATACATACAAATATACAAAACATATATACACAAAGGTTAAAACATGTAGAGTAAAAGCGTTTTAAACAGGTATTTAATTTTTGTATCATACACAGATTCGGTATGAGGACGAGGACGAAGATGAAGGGCCTCAGCCCGACCCTACTCTGGAGCAGGGTCTTCCTATTCCGGTACGTCTCCAGGGCAGTTTTCCTCCAGAACTGGCCAGCACACCACTCGAGGACATCGACCCATTTTACCATAACCAAATGGTAAGTTAAGCAAAGAATTGTTATCTGTTTAACTATTCAAACAAAATGTGCTTCACTCTTAACAATTTTGCCATTAAGCATTACATTAGCACGTCAGCAGGTTAAAAGAAACGAACGTTTATCTTTAAATTGGAATTTTTTTGTTGAACATCTAATATTTTCGTCAAAATTTTAGTTATTTTTCTTTAATTACTGAAATGAAACATTTTAGAAGATATGTTAAAATTTCTGTTTTACAATTCAAATGTTTACCACTGAGTGAATCATTTTCTATTGTTCTCGTTTATTGCACCACCCATTTATTTTTTGCATTACAATCGTCGATGACATCCTAACTAAAAAAATTACAATTTGAAAATAAAAATCAAGCTGTTTTTGAGTTTTTCTCTCTATCAAACCAAAGATTTTTTTAATGAAATATCCTGTATAATAAAGCATTTTTAAATATATTTTTTAAAAATATAAGTTTGTATAAAGTTTTATAGCTCTACAGTTAATAATTTTGGAAATATTTACACTTTTATCGAGAAAAATTGTAAAATTTAAGGGTACACGTAAACTCATCACTAATTAGCAGAATGGCACTCGTAGATATTACAAATTCATCGCCACAATAAAACGAGCGATTTTAAAATAGACCCGTAGAGATTTGCAAACTGATCACTGGCCCACCTGCACGCCATGGACGTGTACGAACTCATCATTTTATAGCCCCCCATAAAGTTATTAGATCCTCCGGGATATAGGAAACTGATCACCGGCATCCTTTGGAGATAGGTAAACTCATCACCGCAGATAGGTAAATTCATCACCGCAGATAGGTAAATTCATCACCAGCATTTTCGCTAAAAGGCGCTGGTTTCTTATGCGGAAGATTGCCTGTTACCTCCCACACTTCTCGTTTTTGTGGTAATTCATTAAAATCAGAAATTATTTTAAGCAAATTGCTTTAAAATAGATATTAATATCGGGTTTCTTACGGTGTGACCTATAAGATGTACCTGCCAATCTAAACAGTTTTGAATTGTGAAAATTTAGTTGCATAGGTTTTCGATAGTGAACTTTATAATGAAAATATTTATGAGCATCTGCTGTTTCCGTTTATATCAGCAATAGTCCCCAACTTATATTTTGGAGCATCTTGAAATGTCCGCTTTAGATTCCGTTTTAGATTCATCTGTCGGATTGCTTGATGCGCTTCCCCATTGTCTTCGGTACAGGTGGCATAAAAGGCAAACGATCGTTACTCCTATTCCTTCGAATACAAGAGATGTCCGTTGTTGTCGTTGTTGTTAGATGTTCTTTGGAAGAAGAAGTTTTTGATGGTCTCTTCGATAAGTCTTCTTGAGCTTTTATCTAGCAGGAGTTATATAATTTATTTATATAAAATAGTTAAAATATTTTGCCTACCATATAGGGTATTATTATGGGGGTTGAAAACTGGGACAGAAACTATTGGGCTGGAGATAAAGCAAGCAAAACAAATCGAAACTTATGCGAACGGCACTCAGGGTTTATTTGGAGTAGCTGGGTCGTGGATAAGTGAATGGCAAAGGGATTGGATTGGGGCAACCACAAAAAAATTAAACAAAGGGGTGCTTACATGAATCTTCTGGAACAAATGGACAAACAAAACCACAGGAAGGACCTTTAGCTATTTAAAATAAGGACGCCGCTTCGAGGTATCAAATTAAAACGATTACAACAACTAGTTGTAACTATTGAAATAATTATTAAAAATGCAAAATATATCTTTTTAAATGAAACTCAAAAAATGGGGTATAAACTTTTTTCTAAATAAATAAAAAATGGTTTAGAGAAATAAATCAAACATTTATTGTTGTCTCACCACAAGCAGCTACAAAAATAAATGGCACAAATTACTATATTAATAGTTACAAAAATAAATACCAAAATAACAAAGAAACGCTTACTTTGTCCTATCTGTTTACAAACTCTGTTTACAAGTGGGAGATGCTACAAAACTTAGAAAGAAATTGTTACAAATACAAAAATTTCTTTAAAATGAAACTATTTGTAGAGATGTTTTTTTAACGCCTTAAGACATATATTTTTAATTATTACAAATTCTTAAATTTTAATGAAAGCAATTATTAATATTAAAAAACGTCTATTTTTACTTTGAAATTTAAACACAAAAAAAGTTACCTTGATTGCACTAAATTGCACTTTAAAATATTTCTGGGGTTACCTTCTCTGCCACACGGTCAAATCGATCTCCAAACTGTGAACGATGCTCTGAGACGGCTTCTTGAGACAAATACAAACTTGAGGTTGAAAGTTTGGAACACAAACTTTGGACTGGCCTTCTTAAACAACAGGAACAGGTAGAATTAGACTGCAACTACACATTGAACTTTACAATTAACTGCCACTACACACTATATTTCCATGAAAAGGGGCGAAGAACGAGAAAAAAATACAAATTCGAAGTAGAATTTGGACTAAACGCTGGAAACAGTTGTCTCTGACAACGCCTCAGCGAGAGTGAGCAATTATCTTTTAAATTATTTCGCTTAACTTGGTATAAAAAAAACATATACGGTTAAATTCCTATTTCTTTGACACAAAAAAAATCCCAAAGCGGCTTCGAATAAAAGAAATGCCGAGGAAAAACACATCTGTGAAATATAAACAAACTTTAAAATGGATTACATTAACTCCAGCAACGCAAATAAAAGATTGAAAACACTTTTGGGTATTTTAACTTACTAACTTAACTAACAAGGCATTTTATATACGAATTTTCATATTATTCCGTATTATTGGTTTGTGGTTGTATAATATATTCTTAGTAGCTGAGCACCTCAAAAAAAAAATAGCCCAATGGTGTTAGTTTTGGATATCTTAGGGACCATTCTAGAGTATCCTATACGATCCGACTGTAGCTGTAGTTAATATTTAGCACATGCTTAACCTAGAAAGATGTGGTGGTGCTCCCCATGTTTAAATTACATATTTTGTCTAATTCCCAAAGGAACATCCTCTAAAAAGCCATGCACTTCGTGTGTTAAAAATATATGAGACTCCTGTTCCTCTTCCTGACCACATGTTCTAAGAAGTAACTCGAAATAGGTGAAGACTTTCATCGGAGTAATAATGATAGTCAAACTTGCGTCTTAACAACATTGCTTTCACTCAATGATGAAACGGACAATCCAATCCTTTTCCACAATTAAATATCGATGGAAATCTACCTGTAAATGTGTTTCATAAACAGGTACCTGTGGGTTTACTGATACTCTTGAGGCATATATGAGGCTAAGGTATTCTCTCCTGAGTTAAAGGGATGGTTCGCCTGATTCAACATACATACCTTGAACTGAGTTTGCGCAGTGTGCTCCCAGTGCAATTCTAATTGCTGAATTGTGTAATGGATCTAGTACATTCAACAGTGAACCAGCAGCTAAGTTGTAGACAACAGCATTATAAACTAATTTTGAACAAATTACGGTTTTGTGCACAGTCATAAGAGTTTGGAAGTCGGCCCCCCATTGTTTATAAGACATACATTTCATTAAGTTGAGGCTGTTTTGAGCTGACAGTCGGAGTGAGTGGATGTGGTCCTGTCAAGATAGTCGATTATCCAGTTTTACTTCCAAGAAGTTAATCGATTCTGAATAATTTATTGATAGATCCTTTAGGTAGAGTTTCGGTAGTATAATGTGTTTTATTGAATTTTTACTGAATATTATTGCTTTTATTTTAGTGGGAGAAAATTCTAGGCCAGTAGTGTTCGACCAAGTCATTTTGTATATATTTATTTCTTGACAGTATGTAACAAGATCATTGGCAAATAGGGGGACTTTGACTATTGGGCTAAATGATGTAGCAATGTCATTGATGGCAATTAGAAAAAATGCAACACTAAGAGTAGAGCTTTGGGGAATGCCGTTTAATTGTATTTTGGTGTCTGAAAGAACATTATCTATTCGAACTTTTAAGTTTCGTCTATATAGGTAATTACTAATGAATTTAATATTTCCTCGAATCGATTAACTTCTCAGAATTCGTATAAAATCTAATCTCCAAATTGTATCATATATAGGC
Organism: Diabrotica undecimpunctata; assembly: GCF_040954645.1. NCBI lineage: Eukaryota > Metazoa > Arthropoda > Insecta > Coleoptera > Chrysomelidae > Diabrotica > Diabrotica undecimpunctata. The sequence goes on from NC_092812.1 coordinate 17,450,575, forward strand.
TTTATTTTGAAAAAGATAGCCAAACATTCTTGACCACATCTAAATGACAGATTCAATATATTCTAGGTTGTCTAATGTAGATCTGGACTTTCTAAATCCAATTTGTATAGGGCTAAGTAGCTGCCAATCTTCTAGGTACCATATTAGTCTGTTGCTTTCCATTTTTTTAAGTACTTTACACATAGTAGAAGTTAAAGAGATTGGTAGGTAAGACTCTGGGTCCGATTTATTCTTGCCTTGTTTAAGAGCTGGTACGGTAATTGAGTTATACCAATTAATTGAGAAAACATTCTTTGTCGAAATAAAATTATAGAGATGCAGAAGGTATTGTGTGCCTTCCGTTGGAATAGCTTTTAAAAATGTAGCAGATATGTTATCAGACCCTGGGATAGTGTTTTTAACTTTGTTGAATGTTTCTAATGGTTGATCCATTGTAAATATGACATTTAGAGGTAAATTATTACGGTCATCAACATTTATACAGGCATTACTAAATTTATTTTTATGAACTAATAAACTTGTAGATAGGTTTTCGTCACTGCTATGTTGTTAATATACGTTTGCTAATACGGAAGCTATTTCTTGCTTTTTTTAATGAATATGGTTATCACGTTCTAGGTAATGGATGGTGTTAAATGATTTTTCCCGTATATTCTGTTGATCATTTACCAAACTTCAGAAGTAGGGGTAGATGAATTTAAAGATGATACATATTTTTTACAGGTTTCTCTTTTACTTTTCTCTAAAATATATCTAGAGTAGGCCCTTAATCTTTTGAATTACAGCTGGTTATTTAAAGTTGGGTACCTTCTAAATTTATAAAACGCCTTTTTTGGCTCTTTAATTGCTGTTTTACATTTCGACTTCCACCATGGGACTGAAGCATGTTTTTTAGGAAACTTTAGAAAAATCTTATGAGCTTTTGATGTTAAAAACTGTATGAAATAGAATACTCTAGAGTTTATATCAATATCTGTATCAAAGGGCTGTAGGAACTAAGAAAAGACTAAAGAGACCTCTGCATTTTCAGACACCATTTATTGTATGGGATTCATACGGAGATATGGTCACTGTTTATAATTAATATGGAAAAATGATCACTTCCATACAAATGGGATGTCACATTCCATGATATATATGGTTGAACGACAGGGTCACAAAGGAACAAAAATTAGGAAATCATCGCCAGTGGAAATATTAAATCTTGGTATTGTTCCATCGTTAAGGATATTCATATTAGAATCAGTAAAAATTTGTTTGATTTTAAGTCCCAAGGAATCTATTTTTTGCCTTCTTAAAGTATATTGTGGGCATTAAAATCGCCTAAAATAATACGAGGCTCTGAGATTTTATTGATATTATTTTATTTATGGAAAGTTTAGTTTAGTTGCCTCTAACTCAGTTTTTAAACGTTGCATCATCATCAACCTGGATACGTCAATTGCTGGACATAGATCTCCCTCAGTCTTTCCATATGTCTCTGTCTCTGACCTAAGATCAGATAACGTCGCAAGAAAGACAAAATGCCAAATATATAAAACCCTAATAAGACCGGTACTCACATATGGCTCAGAAACCTGGACACTTACTAAAAGAGAGGAAACGTTGTTAGCCACCATCGAAAGAAAAATCTTGCGACACATATATAAGGGCACAAAAGAAAACGGAATATGGCGAAGACGATACAACTCTGACCTATACAAAATATACCAGGATCCGGATATTATAACATTCATCAAAATAGGACGGCTGCGTTGGATAGGACATGTAGAAAGAATGGAAGAAGGCGAAATACCAAACAAAATATTCAAACAGATGCCAGTAGGAAAAAGAACAAGAGGAAGACCGAAACTGAGATACTTAGAACAAATAGAAAATGATATAACAACCTTAAAAATAAAAAACTGGAGAAAAAAAGCACGAAACAGATCGGAATGGAGAAGAATCCTAGAACAGGCCAAGACCCAAAAAGGGTTGTCGAGCCAGGGATGATGATGATGATCATCATCAACCTGGATACGTCAATTGCTGGACATAGATCTCCCTTAGTCTTTCCATATGTCTCTGTCTTGTGCGGCTTGCATCCAAATATTGCTAACACGCTTCAGGTCATCAGTCCATCTAGTTGGTGGCCGTCCTCTGCTCGTATTGCTTCTTGTCTTGGTCTCCACTCGTCTCCACTCGAGTACAGGGATAACACACTAGTCAAAGATTTTCCTTTTAAGGCATATGGCTAGATCCGATTTACATACATAGTTTAATTTACCAAACGCTGCCCAGGCTAATCCTATGCGACGTGTGAGCTCACATCTCTGGTTACCTCTGCCCAACAACTCATCTGGTTATCCCGGCACAGACAAAATTTTCAATTTCTAATTTAACTGAGCTGCCACCGTGCTTTGAAGGGCACGTAAAGCCGTCGGTCCCGGCTACGAAAGTAGTCGTTAAATCATGTTAGAGGCGCTTGCGCGACCTTAAAACCCTAACACTAGACCTTAGCCAGAAGGTTACACGAACTTTACTTTTTTCTGCCCAACCGAATTTCATGTCCTAAGTACTTATACGATGTAGTCTGCACAATATACCTTTTATCAATAGCAATATTTCGGTTTAGTACCAGATTAGTCATTCTTTCCATCGTATTCATATTAATCTTTAATCCGACCTCCAAGGAAGCGTGATATAATTTTTCAAACATTATTGAATCATCCATACGATCGGCTATAAGGACGATGTCATCTGCAAATCTCAAATGACTAAGCTTCTTTCCATTTATATTGATACCATGCTGATACCAGCAGATCGACTGTATATAAGCTTCCCACCATTACCTGATACACCCATCATTTGTCCTGGTAAACCCAGGGTTTCTGAATTAAAAATAGCAATAGTTCTGACAAAGCTGCCCTTCTTTGCTAGAGGTTTGCCTGTAGGACTCTGATTCGGTCATCGAGATATCTGGTGGTCTTACAGAATGCCTTTCCAAGTATGTAATATGCCTTGAAATGGGCAACCTTCTACGTTTTGTAAGAGATCTGGTCAATCGAAAAAACTAGGATTTGTCGAGTCCTCCCACATTCCAAGATTTTAATAGTTTTAATTTTCTTTCATGTACATTTTCCGCTTACACATAAATTTGCAATCTACTAGGTCATCTAACTACTGGAAATGCTTTTTAAAATTGTTCCTCATGATTCACGAAGTGTTTAAAAGCACAAGACAAGACGTTTGTCTAGTCTTGTGTGTCTTGTGCTTTGTGAAGACAATGTCTTCACACAAAGAAATATTTACCAAATTGCACATTCTACCAACTCTCTTTATTTGATCTACAAATAATACGCAATATTACACACAATTACATATTGAGCAATATATTGATGATATTGGACGTGTTTAGGGGCTACTTTAGGTTAAAGTTTGTTTTGATTTATTACGATCACATTATTTTCCATCGATGGAGCCTAGATGGTCATTTTTCCTTTACAATTTTTGTTAAAACTGTATACATGACATTCGGTAGTGCTAATTAACCATTAATTATTGTTGTTTGTCCCTACAGTAAACTTTTCTAACAAACGAAATGAAGCAATAAATTCTTGGTAGATCAATAAACCGCCATAAAAAATTCAAACAGTTCTAAATTCAACCCTCGGTAGGGTTCTATGTGCTGAATTAGTAGTAAATAATTAATTAACCGAAGTTATATATCCTAGAAAAAGATAAGCGATCAAACAAAACTTCAAGCTCACACATCTATTACAAAAACAAAACAATTATCGCTGAACGTCATAGATTCAATGAAGTCATAAATAAATTTATAATTTATTTAATATTACCGTGAGGTCAAAAAATTTAATAAACTTAAAAGGTACCCTGCTTAAAATGTACCCTTAAAATAAACGATAGTTAAGATAGGCAAAATTCCCTCACTCTCATAATTAAATTTTTTCCATTTTTTACGTTCTATGTGATTAAAAAAAAAGATTCAGCTCAACTTTAAGCAGCCACTCCCTCTGCCTACTTCCTACCGCCAAAAACGTAATTTTTCATTTTTATTATTATTTTTTTCGGTGAGTTGCAACAAATTTCTAAATTTCAAAAAATTCACACGCATAATTTATCTTTTTACAAAAAAAAGCTTTTTTTTTGCAAAAAGCGTGGTAACTTTTGTTGGGGCATGGCTGCAGGTCTAGTTTATTTTAGTATGTGTATTTAATTAAAAACTATATTTCTGATTTTTTTAGATTTTTCCGTTAGATGCGTCACCTTCAAAAATCCAAAAAAGTGTTTTTACAGGTGTTTTTTGAAGATTTTCTAGAATTTATAGACTTCAAAATTGATTAAATCGGGGTTTTTTATAAGATAGATATAATTTGAAGTAACTAGGTCCTTTAACCCTCTAACTGGCATATTCTAAAAATTATTCTAAGACTTGGGAAGTTTAATAATGTATTAAGAAACCTAGAAAAGCTATTAAAATGTAGGTATCAATTTTTGTTTGGCTTCTAGTTAAAAAAAAGTAAAGGGGTTCTCAGGGAACCCTTGCCGGTTTAAGTTAAAAATAGCGTTTTATTCATTTGAATGGATTTTATTAAAATAAACTTAAAAACAAACGGAAAAGAATGTGTGTACACTATTTTTTATGGTGATAATTATAAAAACAGTTTTTGGCATTAGAGCAACATAAATAAAGATTACATTTGCTACAAACACATTGAGTTTTCGACACAGCAAAATTTACATTTTTTTACCACTCTCTTTATGGAGCCAAAGTGGAAAGTAATCAATACCGACGAAGCGAATGTCATCAATGGGATGTTTTGCTTTTTTTCAAATGCCAGAAGTAGTTGGTTGCGGTGAGTTCGATTGTGATTTTGATGTTGAAGGTCGGGCAAGTACACGTTTTTCACTGAATACGACGAGAGTAGTAGCAATTTGTTCTCTGAATTCTGGTAGCTGCAACAACTTTTCATGTTCCGCTGAGATATTGCTCGAATCATTATATTTTTCAGCATGTATGCAACGGTACAAAATATAAGCGTTTATTGCAGCCATATCGAACAAGTGGTAGAAAATTCGAACCATTGCACTACGTGTCTTCGCTCTAATATGGTAGCGACTCATCAATCCATCCATCAGATCGACTCCTCCCATATGTCTGTTGTATTCCCGAATGATCTGCGGACAGACAGTTGACTTCGATGTATTTCTTTTTCTTTCAATCATATCCTGGTACTTTTGCAATATGTTGATTTGGCTTTGCTCTCAAAAACGGCTCAATGCCAACGTAAGTCGATGCCAGCCGCACGTGCTTGGTATCTTTCCATAAAATTGTACTGAAATCAACACCATATGCAGATCCAACATATTCAACAGAATATCCTCTTTCTTCATCTTTGATATCCTTATCCAACAAAAGCTTACAGTTTGGGATTCCATTTGTCCGTATTGTACCAAGGCTATAGATTCCTCTTGTACGTAAATAAACTAACAAAGAAAAAGTCGTATAGAAATTGTAGAAGTAAAGGATGTGATGAGAAAAGCTGGGTATGGTCTGTGACAAACGTACAACAACGTTTGATGTGCTTCCAAGATCGGGTGCGCCAGAAAGAATTATATTCGCCTGCACCGTTGTAAATTTCGAAACGATATGCATAACCTTGAGAATCACAAAGCACAAACAGTTTGATGCCACATTTTTGTGGTATATTTGGCATAAATTGACGAAGACGATGCTTGAGTTTGCTCGAACAATCTGCTCATCAACACACAATCTAGCCGTCTTAGGAATTGAATCGAAACGATTGTTAACCTTGTCAGCCAATTTCCGGATGCGAAACAGTGGATCATAGCCTGGCTGACCTTTTCGAATGCGCTGCCTTTCATCTTGAAATGATAAGTGTTTCTTTATTTCCATAAACTTTTTTACAGGCATTGTCTTCTGGATGGGGGCGAATGAATTTTTGCTCCAGTAGCTGTCAAAATTAGGGTATTGATAAATCGACATGAACATCAACACTCAGATAAATGTTCGAATCTATCCACCACTCTTGGCGTATTTTGTATTGATATTTTCTTAACGAGCTGCAGCGTTCGTTTCATTGGCCATCAAATCAATAATCTCTTTTGTGAAGAACTAATTAAAGAGTTTTATTGGTGTTTTCAGTTCTTTTATTGACGATGGCAACCGTGCATCTACTTGATAAGCTACTTCGTTTACACGCAAGCGCATTGATCGCTTACGCCACGTCACCTTGATAAATTGTTCCGAATCTTTTTGGATATCCTGAATAGCTGAAAATGAGAATAAAAATTGTACACTATTGCTAAATTATGAATATAGAATTATTACCTCTCCCAGTAAAACAAGAAATAGAAGGCGTGATTAAATGACCATAATCTTCCATTATTGATAATGGCGAACGGGGTCGTTTCGTTGGCTTAAAACTTGCAGCATGTGTGACATCGGCGGCTGAAGTAGATGGAATTACTTTCATAGATATAGACGGCCCAGCCTCCTCTTTTTCTAAAGATTCGACACATTCGTCAGCTTTCATTTGCACCGCCGTTGTCATTTTTGATGATGCAGCAGGTGCTTCTATGTCACTAATATTTAGCCACATGTTCACATTTTGAATAAAGTAGGCGCTTGTTTCCCCTGCTTGCATTTCACGGATACACTCTGAAATCATGTCATCTGGAGCGATCTCATCCGGCTCGTAATCTGGGTCGATGTTTGGATCATCACTGCTATAATCAGCTTCTGACGAATCCGTTTCAACAAAGTCCATAAGTTCTTGAATTTCATCTTCGGTCATTACTGACAAATTAAACCTTGTCTTTCTTCAGTTGTTATTGCCTTCCATTTCCAGATGCAAAATATACAAATAAGTGATGAAACGTTGGGAAACAATAGCACAACAAAGTGAGACAAAACTTCACATAAACCGGCAAGGGATCCTTCAGGAACCCTTTTTATTTTTGCTTTTAAAGCACACTCAGAATACTTGTTTTGTAATAATTACAATATTCCACGCTACTATAAGTATTAAAATGGTAGAGACATATTATCTAGTTAAACTTTTACCTAACATTATTTTTTTAATGATATCGTACTATACAGGTCATACACACAAGTGGCTAGTAAGAAAGAACAATATTCTAGGATATAATATAAGAATCAAACGATTTGTATGGTTAGAAAGATCTACAAACGTACCTAATATTCCTACAAAGTAAAAACTAATACAATATATGTATAATAAAGATTAAAAAGAATAATTTTTACCTTTTTTTTTCAGACTTTTGTAGTTGTAAGTAAAGGCAAGGACATTTTTCGGTTTAGTGCAATAAATGCTCTTTGGATACTTGACCCTTTCAACCCAATAAGGCGAGTGGCTATTTACATCCTCGTTCATCCGTTATTTTCACTTTTCATCATTACAACCATCCTTGTCAACTGTATCCTTATGATAATGCCTACAACTCCCACCGTAGAATCAACCGAGTAAGTATTATTTTTATAGTATAATCTTAATTTTATAAAACCTGATATTAAACTTTAGTAAAGTTACACTCTCTCACATATAGTAAAGAAAAAGAAAGACCGCAAACGACCAAGGCATATCGTAGAAAACTACGAAACACTTCCCTGATTTGTATTTGGATTTCATGTTCTTTATTAGTAACCTATTTACAATATAATATTTCCAGTCTAAAGTAGAAAAATGATAACTCAAGTTCAAAAGTTTTAGAATTCTTAATTATATAAATTTAATATTTATATAAAAATGTTTCTAATATTATTTTTACCACTTTGTTCACATCAATCGTTAAAACTAAGTAAAAAACACATATTGTCTGCTTAAAATTGCGTAAATGATTCGAAAAAGTTTTGAAATTATTCTCAATGAACTGGAATACGAAACACCGCTTCATGTAAAGTTCTCAAATCATTCGAAAAGAACCTGAATATTTTTACTTCATATACGCAGGATGGTTCTAGTATCTAATGGAAACCGTATATGCTATTGATTATGTAAAAAAATAGGGCTTAAAGGAACTATAACGTTAAATTGGTCTTGTTTCATAGGAAAACCGCGGAGTGCTATCATTTAAAGGGGTGCGTTTTTGAGAAAGGATAAATTGGTCACTGTGCACTAGGGTGCATTTGGGTAAATTCTATGTAGTTTTCGTACATATATATATATATATATATATATATATATATACAGTAAAGTTGTTCAAAAATAAATTTCCTATCGAAATGTCCCTTTTAACGTGAAAATATTTTTTTTTTGACAAAAATATATTCAAAAAACGAAGCACAAAAAATAGAAACACACGCGTTTTGTTTACCCCATAACTTTTTTCCGTAGGGGTATAGGTATAGGCATTGAGTTACAGAAAAAAAAACTTCTATCCTTTTTCTTCAAAATGGCGTTTGGCAAAAGTCTTTAGGATTCACAGTATCCGAGATACGATTTTTCAAAGTTTGCCAGCGTAGCTTCTTTTCTGTAAACCAATACCTATACCTATATCCCTGTGAAAAAAAGTTATGGGGCAAGGAAGAAAAATTGCGTTTGTTCCTGTTTTTTGCTTCGTTTTTAAATGTATGTCTGTCAAAAAAAAATTCTTCTTCTTCTTCTTCTTCAAGTGCCATCTCCGCGGCGGAGGTCGGCAATCATCATAGCTATTCGGACTTTTGAGACGGCTGCTCTAAAAAGTTCATTTGATGTACATCCGTACCACTCTCTCAGGTTGCGCAGCCATGACATTCTACGCCTCCCTATGCTTCTCTTTCCTTGGATCTTTCCCTGCATAATCAGTTGGAGCAAGGTGTATTTCTCTCCACGTGTAATATGTCCGAGATATTCTAATTTTCTTGTTTTTATTGTATTTAAAATTTCCATTTCTTTGTTCATCCTTCCCAGAAGCTCTTTGTTTGTGACGTGTTCTGTCCATGATATTTTCAGAATTCTTCTGTACACCCACAGCTTGAATGATTCAAGTTTTTTTATTGATGTAGCATAGATTCAAAAAATGCATAGAATTCACCAAAATCTACTCTAGTGCATAGGGACTAATTATTCACCCTTTTCTTAAAAATGCACCCCTTATTTATATTTGGAGATCATTGACCATATAAAATAATAAAATCTCTTTGACGTTGTAGTTCCTTTCTAAAGTACATAATCAATAACCTAGTAGTCGGTATTACAGTAATACTTTTTTTCTTTTCAGAGTAATATTCACAGGCATCTACACGTTTGAATCAGCTGTGAAGGTGATGGCGAGAGGTTTTATACTTCAACCGTTCACCTACCTTAGAGATGCATGGAACTGGCTCGACTTCGTAGTCATAGCTTTAGCGTGAGTAGATTAGTCTTAGAATAGTTCATTCAGTAATATCTTATAGAATAGTTGATAATTTTGATTCTTGGTTCACTCTACAGAACAGTTCAACACTATAGTTGTTATTCTCGCCATCTTCATGACTTCGTGACGTTAAAGCTTCTAATATCTATATGATTATACCATGTAGGCAAAAAATGTAACCCCTCCGTCTATCTAGTTGGTACGATACAATTTACTGTTCAACATGGATAAGAACTTACAGCGGGGCAGTGGTATATTTTAGATCTACTTGGTATGGTAATCAACTTAATATTTCTAGTAGAAGTTTTCAGAAAAAGTTTGGTTATTGTGCGAAATATTTGTTATTTTTGATATCTTAGCTTTTATAAAAACTTTAAAACAAAATATAACAATTTTGAAAAAATAAAAAGAATGTATAAACCTTCGAAATTATTCATTTCTTTTATTGCCAAGGCCCTCTGTCAGAATATTATATGCGTCTATTAACTTTATAAAATTTATTTAATTCAAATACTTATTTCTCTTTTAATATTTTTTCCTTTGGCGATTTTTATAACCTAGTGATAGACTGTATTCTTCAGATGGTCTGTCTATTGGTCTAAGCAGTTGGTTAGGGGCTGTTTTCTAACTAACCTAATGATCAGACATACAAGATGGTCCTGTATCATTTTTGGTTTTATTTTTACCTTACCTAAACACTAGAACTTTTGACAATTCCACATTAACCGACCCTTGTTAACTTAGCAGCTATGACCGGTTAAGCCAAATATTCCAATCATCCTAACAGATTTAAATCGAAGATTTTCTTATACCTGGAGAGTTTTTCTATTTAAAGCCGTAGATACTTTCTAGTCTTTTTCTAGTTCCATGACTATTATCAATCGTTAGAAATCATGCTCGTTACTACATTCAACATTATGGCTTGCTTGGCTTGAGTTGATTTAAATAATTATGTCACCGATAGTTCATACCATTCTCCTAAGTTTTTTGATGTTTTTCTTATGCCATGACTACATGTACCTTTTTTTGGAAAGAGGAAATTTTCATAAGACCGTTAGGGTAGACCGCAGAATCCTAAGAAACCTGGGTACTGCGCTTCCCCCTGGTGTGTGGGATTCAGTCCGGTCGCCCGATCCAGACACCTGTGAGGCCAAGCGAATCTATCGTGAGAACGCGACTGCCTACCCTAAAACCCCGCTGCGTGCACCTGGTACGTGTTCTTAGAAAACGTTACTTCGGTTACTTCGCTGCTGACCCTCTCGCTACAGCATGTTAGTAATGCCCAAAGTAATAAGAACTAGTTTATCTTTTTACTTGCAGTCTTCTGTCACTCTTTCATCCTTATTTTACTCTCTCTCGTGTTTCCTTTTTTTATTATTTCTGTTATTAGGTCTACTAGCACGTTAAAGTTATCTGCGTTTGGAATGGCTACAGTCATAATATTCTTTGGTTTTGCCTCTTCTAAGGTTGTTTTTATATCTTGTTGTTTATCGTGAAAAACGTTGCAATTAAATACGCGATGCTCTGCGTCGTCGTGCACTCCGCATTTTATACATAAATCGTGTTCGGTTTCTTATGCGATATGTATAAGACCTAAATAAAAAGTAATGTGTTGTTTTAAACTTACATTTATACCACTCTTTCACATCTGGAATTAGTGTCTTTGTCCATTGTCCTTTTCTGTCTGGGTCTCTCATTCTTGTTGCCGTTCGTTTAGCATTTGTTCTCTTACCTTGGCTTTCAACCGTATTAGGTGACCGTAATCAGTGTCGTATAAGATCTTAGGTTCTTTTGCTATGAGATTAATATGAAGCGTAGCCGCAATCACTTGTAGGGCTATCGTTGATGTAGTATGGTACGCATATATTACCTTGAGAAGGAGTTTTCTTTGGGTTCAAACCACATTTACCTTAGATCTTTCCTTGTATCTTCAAATTTAAAGCTCATATTTTTTTAGTCTATCTCATAATGTAATCGAAGTATTTCAGGCTGCCTAAAACGTATATGGTCTTACATTCTTCGCACACTTGTCCCATTTAACAGTCGCTATTACTCAGGACCATTGTATTGATCGGCCATTATGACAATGGGAAAATTTAGATCTTTACTTAAGTACTTTACTGGTAACTTCCTATGTGTTCTCTCAGACGTTTCTGATCTTGAGAACAGAAACTGAAAGGCACCTGCTCCGAAGTCAGACACCCTTTGATAGATTTATTTCGCTACGGATATTTAATTTCTACCATAACTCCAATATCTGGGAAATGTTCCCCTTTCCACTAAGTAGGAAGATTTGTAATGAGAGACTAAAAACCACACACGAATTTTTCTATTTTCTAACTTGTTATTTTAGTCTCAGTTTTTCATAAACGTAGACTTTTCAATAGGTTTCAGTCATACAGTATAATTCAGTATAATTCTACCCAGTAGAATATTGTAAGAGTTATAGGCTCGCCAAGTATTTGCACTAGTCTCTGTGCTTCATATTATTTATTTACAAAGGCTTTTCCTGAATGTGAACTTTATCAGAAAAAACATATTAGTATTTTTACCTACCTATTTTTACATTATTTCTTGGTATAATTTTTTTAGGCTTACAGTTATCTCTTAAATTGTCAATTACTCTTTTAACATCCAAAATCGTCATCATTATCATCTTTAGCTCGACAATCCTCTGTGGATCCTGGCTCACTCAAAAATTAGTCGCCATTCTGTTCGGTTTCTGGCAACATATTGCTATCTTCTGATGTCGAGTATCCCTAAGTTGGTCTCAACTTTATCTAACCACCCCTAATTCGCGGTTGGCCTCTGCTTCTTCTTTCTATAGCTGTTCCTGTCGTTAGCTTTTTAGCAATCATGTTGTCAGGCATTCATATTATGTGTCCGGCCCATCTAGTCGATGTGTTTTAATGAACGTTACGACCTCTGGTTCACTAAAGAGTTGGTATAATTTAAAATTAAAACTTTTGCGACACTGCCCTTAATTGTTTATAGCTCCAAATATTTTGCGGAGTATCTTACCCTCGAATATTCCCAGAAATCTTTCATCCTTCTGCGTTATGTACCCACTGCGTTATGTACCACCCCGTATGTAAAGACTGGCCTCATCAGTGTTTTGTACATAATAATTGTAGTTTTTTTGTATATTTCTTACGTGGAATTGTTTTTGAACTCCGTAGTGTGACATATTTGTAAGATTTATTCGTCTTTTAATTCCTTCGCTTAGTTTATTGGTAGTAGTCACTAGCTGGCCAAGGTATGTGAAACTGTCAACACGTTCAAATATATGACTTCCAAATGCTGTTTCCCGTTACTCATTTCTATAGAATCCTTAGTAACCAACATGTACTTGGTTTTGTCTTCGTTGATGACGGAGCCGACCTATTTTGCCGCTGTTTCCAATTTTAGAAAATATTGCTCAAATCTCGCTTGCTACGTCCTGTTATGTCAATGTCATAAGCGTATGCTAAGATTTGTATCGATCTATTGTAGTTAGTACCGCCGTCTCCAATTCGTGTGTCTCGGACTGCCTTTTCCAAAGCAATATTAGAAGGCAATCCCCTTTTCTGAGTCCATCCTTTATCTGAAAGGATCGAGAATTTTCTCCCTGTATTCTAACGCTGGTTTTTAAGTTAGACATTGTTATTCTCGTTAATCGGATAAGTTTTTCTGGCAGGTATACCAAACTCACGCGTTGATTGGTATAGTACTGTTTTCTTGACACTGTCGTATGCGGCCTTGAAGTCGACAAATAGGTGATGAGTTTCAATGTTAAATTCTAAGTATTTTTGTAATTGTAGTTCATTTATGAATCGTTTTACAATGTATTATAAATATAACGTGTAAGTACAAAACTTAGTACAAGACACTAAAAAAATAACGTTGGTTTCAACTAATTTCCATTTAAATTTTTTCAAAATTGTTAATCTTACTATGACATGTTTATTTATTATCCAACAGAGGTTTTTAGTTAGAGCTAATGATAGGAAATTTTAAGTATTTACTATGTTTAAACGTTGACTCCATCTTTAAATTATACAAATATGAAAGTAAATAAATAAATATTACAATAGATTCATCTTATTGCAACATACGTGACACTGAATAATCGATATTTTTAATATTCAATGGACATTATATTATTAATAGAAAAATATGTTTAATAATCTGTTAGTAAGTATATTAAAATATTTCTTAGGATGATTTTGTTTTTAAAATCAAAGTTCTTAATAAGGATCTGAAACTGATTTCTTGTGGCAGATCTAAGTTAAATATTGTGTTTATATGAGGTTGTTACAATTAATTGTAATAATAGTTACATTTTTAACTAGAAAAATTTGTTGTTTCGATTTTTATTCTAGAAATCGTTCGTAAAAAAGATTATTTAAGAATTTTGTTAAAAGGAGTGTGTAACCACCAAAGTTTTTGACGAGGTTATATCATTTCACAAAATTAAAAATTGACCCACTTGGCTGTGGTATTATAGACAATACTTTGGTTGAAAAGATATGAGGTGGATTTTTGTCCTGTAGAACTTCAAATTCTGATTAGGTGAAGTTCCATAGGGCAAAAATCCACCCTCATACTTCAATAACCAGTTATGTTAAGGTTATGTTATTTCACAAAATTTTAGATTGACCCACTTGGCAGCGGTGCTGTACGTAACAGACTTGTTTGGCTGAAAAGAAACGAGGATGGAGTTTTGCCCTACGGAACTTTACCTAATCAGAATTTGAAGTTCAATAGGGTAAAAATCCACCCTCGTATGTTTTTTTAGCCTAAGCATGGCTGTTGCCTACAAAACCGCTGCCAGGTGGGTCAAAATATTTTCCTTCATTCAGCATAGCCACTATAGCAGACCTACCTTCTAAAAAACTTAGATGGGAAAATCCGGTGGCAGCTTAAGAATGAACACGGATCAATTTTTTTTAAATTGCAGAACTGTGGAATCTTTTTTGAGAACGATTTCCGGAGTGGAAATCAAAACGTCAAATTGTTCTAGTAAAAAGGTAAAAAGCATATTAGTTAAATTAACTCAGCATCTGGTAATGGACTACCTAAGTTTGACGTCACTATAGGCGAAGATTTTAAAAACCTTTCCAAACATTTCTAATTTGTGTATATTTGTCCCATAAGAAGTTGGAAATATTGGTTGTTTTAATTGTTTGAAGAATAAATAAGGACTTATATTGGTTATAGACATTCATTCTGCAATTTTTATTATTTTTTCGTCGTGAGTTGGTGAGGTAAGAATATCAAAGTATTACGATGTTCATACTATGAATGTTTATATTTTAAGGTTATGTTATTGTGTGATTAAAACTTTAATTATTTTTTTAGTGTATTTCAAGATATTTTGTTGTTGTTTTTATCAGGAATATTTCAAAATAAATCAATAAATAATTGAATTTATTTACAAAGTTGAAACATATTTAAATTATTGTTTTATTCTTTTTTCGTTGCCAGTGATTTTATCCTGTTAAATACTAAAGGTATTTACTCGTAGTTTAAGTTGTAATTATCTGGAAACCTTTCTATCAAATTGTCATAATAAGTGTGTAAAAAAATTATTTTTTAAATTTTATAATACACTTGAATGCAAAAAAATCGACTCAAAATTATTTTGCGAAAGTTCGTCTGCTGTTTTAATCAAAAAAGGTGTAAATTTAAAAATATTTAGTATACAATTATTAACCTCATTATTGAGTTTGAAAAAGTTTTGATTTTTGGTAAATCGGGTGACGTATTACAAATAAATAATGCAATACGTAGAGAGGGGGTCAGAATTTGACTCATTGAAATCGACACGCACCGACTTAACGCGTTCGGTGAACATCGTAAGCAGCAATTTCCATAGCAACCCACTAATACATCAGTTAATTAAGTTCGCAACTTCATAACAAATGGATACCACATCCGTCAAAGCAGCTCAAGCAGTAGCATTATTGAGAGAAGACCTGAGCCAGAAAGCCGTGGCAAATCGACTAAATTTAAGCCAATCTGCTGTGTCCCGAGTGTATCGTCGATACCAAGATACTGGTGATTATGTCCGCCGACAAGGAGGAGGTCGTAAACGAATAACAACAAAGAGAGATGATCGATTTCTTGTATCTAAATCTCTGAGAAATCGACATTTGACTGGTGCTAATCTCAAAGAAGAGCTTAGAGAGGTTCGAGGTGTGGTTACCAGCGTTTGGACAGTCAGAAGGAGACTGAAAGCAGCCAACCTGACACCAAAAAGGGCAGCTACGGGTCCCAAGCTTACTGCAGCCCAGAAGCAAAAGCGACTAGAATTTGCTCGGCTACTATCAATGGAGTCAGGTATTATTCTCCAACGAAAGTAGGATCTGCCTACTTGGCAACGACAAGAGGCGTCGAGTCTATAGAAGGCCAGGGGAACGATTTGTTCAATGTTGTATACGAGAAATTGTGTCATATGAAGGCGGTTCTTGTATGGTTTGGCAGGCATTTCTATGGATGGGAAAACCGAGTTGGTTTTTGTGCCTGGTGGAGGACGTAGAGGAGGTTTAACGGCGGATCGTTACATTAGAGATATTTTGGAGAAACATGTTGTTCCATACGTGGGATTTGTTGGTAATGTCTTTATTTTATTGCATGATAATGCACGATGTCATACCGCATGGGTCACCACCACCTATCTGACTGAGATCGGTATACCTACAATAAATTGGCCTGCGTTGAGCCCGGACATAAATCCAATAGAGCATGTTTGGGATGAGCTTAAACAAAGGGTCCAGAATAGAAATCATGCACCAAGGAGCATAATGGAATTGAGAGCTGTACTTAATGATGAATGGGAAGCAATGCCTCAAGAATTTATTAGAAAAGTCATCCGATCCATGCAAAATCGATTAGAAAGTGTACTTAGGAGTAGGGGTGGTAATATTAAATACTGAATAATTAAGAAATTATGTTGTAACTGATGATTTCTCTGTTCATAACGTCTTTCTTGCGTTAGTTCCAATGATGAATATTTAGGAAACTCTGTTTGTATTGCATATTATTTTTAAAATGCGTCCTTCAAATAATGCAATAGAAGTTTTTGTAAGTTCAATACTAAAATTATTGTTTGCACATTACATTTTTTTATTTTCATAATTCTTACATTGAAACAGAAGGTGTAATCTCAAATATCGCTTTTGAGTCGATTAATTTTTGTAGTTTTAATTGTAGTTTTTGGGTTTAAATTTTAGATCTTGTTGAGGATATACAGTATTACTGAATTTTTCAGTAATGACAACAAAACTACTATTAACTCTTTAAACTACGAGAAAACGAATATATTTTGGTCTTTTAGGGGATAAAATTACTAGCACTTAAAAAAGATTAAAACATAAATTTAACTATTTTTTAACTTTGTAAATAAATTCAATGATTTATTGATTAATTTTGAAATTTTGAAACAACAAAATAACTTGAAATAAAGTAAAAAATAATTAAAATTTTTAATCAAATCATTACATTAAAATATGAACATTCATAGTAAGTATCGTTTAATATTCTTACCTCACAAATTCACGAACAACAAATACTTAATACCAATCACATAGAATGATTGTTCATAACCAAAAGTCCTTATTTATTCTTTAAACAAATAAAAAAACCAATACTTCTTATGGGACAAATACACACAAAGTAGAAATGTTTGGAAAGGTTTTTAAAACCCCCGCCCATTGTGACGTCAGAGCTTAGGTAGTCGATTTTTTGATCAGCCGAAAAATTTCTGTTCGTTTTATTTTTTCTTAAATTTTCCGTTATTGTTCAGTTTAAGTGTAATACCTACTACTTTAAAAATATTTGTCCGAATTTAATATAAGAGCAAATAGTGCAAACGGAATTTGGAATATTTGATTTATAAAATTTATTATTCTCTCATTTCAATTTGGGATACATTAAACATTGATTTAAAATAATATATTACGGAGATATTATACCGCAGGATGAATGAAATAATTGAGAGAGCTGAATGGACAGGATTTACCAACTGAATGGATGCATGCATATATTTCTTCAAGTTATAAAATACAAAATAGAAAAAAATGTAAGAACTATTTAACTAACTATGTAAAACATCGTAAAGAAGAAGAAGGGAAAAGAAAATCCTTTATAAATCACATTTATGCATTAGAACAACAAGGCTGGAGTAAAAGTACTCTACCATGACAGCAAAGCAGCAACTAACATCGACAACAAGATATACAGCCCATTCAAGATGACAGAGACGATAAAAGAGATTGCAAAGGAATAAAGTTGTTATCGCACAAGATATCGCACGGTTTTATGAGTACAAAACTGAAACAGGAATATATTAGAACTTTAATGGGGATAAACCTAAATCAAACCGAATACTTAACAACCGAATATTATAAGACTGATTATATATGAACGAAGACAAATCAAAGAAAATGACAGATTTAAGTATTTAGGATACAAAATATTAAATAGAGAAACAACTGAGGATGATATAAATAATGTACTTAAGACTTAAAAAAAAACTTGAAACGATTTAAAAGAAATATACTAAGTGTTACAAATATATTACTTAGCTACAATAAAAACAAAGATAAAATAAGGGCAGCATTATGAAAACCACTGGAAATCCTTAGTATTAACCCTCAACTGGTATGGTGATTTAATTATCTTTTTAAGGTATGCTGAGATTATTTTATTTATTAAACCTTTAGAAAACATATAAAAAAAATAAATGAAAACAGAATATGTACCTAATTATTATGAATTATTCATAAACATTGTATTTCTTGTACGGTTATACGAAAACTAACTAAATAATATTGAAAATATTTAAAAAACTTAAATATAATTACGTACTCCTTTTTCCAACTTATTTTGTTTTTTCAACCTGTAAAAAAAGAAATAAACATTAGGAATTTTAGTCCAAAAGTCGAGGATATTTTGTACCTTGAAATTATTTGAAGACTTAATCCGCCGCACACTGCAAACATTTCACAACAACACAATACCCTTAGTACATACTGAGCACATTTTTTGATGTTTGTTGTCGTTAGAACACATGTGACATCGCCGTCTTTTCTTGTCATGGGGATTATCTTGTCTGGGTTGTTCTGCAGGTAGTCCAATAAAACGCCTTATTATACCTCGAAGGTCAATTGGAATATTTCTTATTTCAGCCCTCATTTGAAGATGGTCCTTGATAAGTTCTCTTCCTAAAGAAATAATAATAATTTGTCGCCTGTCCATTGTCTTACTAGTATCTATAGCACTGTTATAAATAACGTGAGAATTTACAACCATAATATTTATCATTCCATAAAATATCGTCAGTGGCCAACGTCTACTTCTTCGACCTACATTATAACGGGCGTACTTTTGGTCCAAGCTGTCAACTCCGCCTTTTGTTGAATTATAAAAATTTATAATTTCGGGAAGATTTTTTTCAATATTTTGGATTGTAGCTGTATGGTGTAGCGAAGACAGCATTATGACAGCTTTACGCTTTTTAGGCACATATCATAGGAGTGTTAAATCGTTCGTAAATCCAAAAATTGTTGACAACGCCGGGCGGTCTTTATTAGGCAAAAATTCAGGCAATTTTTTTTTACGCAATGTTCCTGTATACGTTAGTCCACATCTTTTGAATTCATTTGCCAATTCAACTAATGAAAACCAGTTATCAGCCGTGATATTTCGATTACTGTTTACAATAGGCTGTACAAGTTGTATAACGTTAAGTGTGGGAATGGATAATTTTTTCGGATTGGGACAATCATCTTTTCCAGCATATATAAACGCATTTAATAAGTAATGTGTCTTAGCATCACATAAACACATTTTATATCGAAATCTTCCCCTAAACCCCACCAGCATTTCATCAATAGTCATCAACTGACCACAAGCATAATTTGATTGACAGTTGGCAATCATAAGGTTAAATATTTCTGAAATAGCGGCAAATTTATCGCCATTCTGGATTCGTTCATTTCTTGTGACACTATTATCACAGCGCAACGCAGCGCATAAGAAACAAAAACGTTTTAGTGTCATAGTGGCGCGAAAAATGTCGTGACGATAACGAACTTACATTTTCATTATTTGATTTAAAAGCACCAGACAGTAAAAGAAGACCAATGAAGGCTTTCATTTCAGCTTTTTCTACATGGTTTGTAAATTGACAGTTTAGGGCCCTATCAGCGTAAGACATTGTCAAATCAGTAATTCTTTCATTTGTATTTTCTATTATAATATCTATCATATGATCGTCAAATATCAAATTCCATGATTGTACTGGTTCGGCTGGTTTATTTCTGTATGCATCACCTATCACCGCAGGTATGCGTGTTCTGATTGTGTTTTCTTTTCGAGTTTTTCCGCAGACTGGAGGTATTTTTGACCACTTGTATTTATTCTTTTTAAAAAATACTGTCCTGCTACCTCCAATTTTTCCTTTTCATCGTTTTCAACCGTATGGGATTGTTCTTGAACAATCTCATTTTTAGCTTGCTCCTTTTCTGATTCCTCTAACACTAAGTCACTGTCATGATCACTTAACTCGCTCTCATCACACGAATAGTCACTAATATAAGCGTTTAAAGCGTCTTCTTCAAGTTCTTGCTGCATAAGAGGTCTGTTGCGGCAGTTCATTATGTAAAACAGTCAAACAAAAATAGTGTCACTAAAGGTACACTGGGTCAAATCTGGCCCGAATTCTTGTGTTTTCGGAAAACAGTCTCCCGCATGCACAATAGTCAACTGAGAGTACCGTACAAAATAGGAGAATTTATAATTGGCCAGTGCCGTGCGCCGTTTGCAATATTGGTTAAATTATAAGACTAAATTTGGTCGGGTCAATATTGACCCATCATACCAGTTAAGGGTTAATAGTAAACATTGGTATAACGTATTATTCAATTGTGCTCAGCTATAATGTATATTTACTTCTACATTTTCTAGGGCCAAAGAATGATCATATATTTCCTCTGGATATGTCGTCTAGGTTAATACATCCCAAACATAGAGCAAATAGTTAAACCACAAGTCATTTGTACTGAAAACTCTAGAAAACTGCTCGATAGTCACAGAAGGGATAGTGTATTTTTTGAAAGTCCGATACATCAAAGACAGTATGCGTATAGAGCTACGGAGTAAGCTGGAAAACCAAGATATTAGGATAGGTGCATTTCTCGACAAGACCTACCAGGAACAAATAACAAGGATAATTTGTCCAGTTTATCTCCAGTAATCCAGTTTATGAATGTGCTGATAGTTAGACTTAGCACCAATTGACATTATGTTCTGAGCTATGCAGATAATCTAGTCATCTTAGCTCATGGCCAATTTACTGACACACTCAGAGAAAATTCAATAAGCTCTGACTGTAGTTACAGAATGTACTTCAAATATGTAGTCCAGGATAGGATATGACGGTTTTCTGCTCAGAATTATTTTTATATGAATGGATTTCCTTGAAATTTTAACAGTAGGTAGAAAATAGCTTAAAGATCCAAATCTACCCTATCTTAATATGTGAATTTTTTCTGGGGTGGTTACCACCCCAACTCGGGGTAGAAAAAGTTTATAAAAAAAACATGGTAGTCGCGAAAATGATGAAGACAAAACTGTTCTTCAGAGTTTTGTCGAAAAGTCAATATGTTTGGAGTTATTCGTGAAAGAAAGTTCACAAATTACACGTCAAAAAAGCATGTTTTTATAGCTCCAAAATAGCTCTAAAAATTTACATTTTATCGGGAAAACTGTTCAGATCTAAAATGAAGCATATTTATTTAATATTTTTGTTTATTTTGAAAAAAATTGGGTTTTTTGAGAAAATCCGAAAATAGTGTCTTCACTTTAAACTCGGATTTTTCAAAACTTAACCCTCTAAAATCATTTAAACTCATTTAATGTAACATTTGTATATAAATAAAGTAAATGATCTGAACAATGAATAGTTTTAAAGAGGGTGGTTTTCTTATTACTCCACAATAATTTTGGTGCAAATCATTTTCACTAAAGGTTATTTTAAAGGTTTTTTTAAGATCTTTAAAAAATTTTCGATAAGTTTTCCATGAAAACCCGTTTTTCGGTTATCTAATATCATATGTTTGAATTTTTGTATTCGACGAATTAGTCTACTTTCTAACAGTCATAACTTTATTAGTAATAATTTTATGATTGCAATAAAAAATAAATCTCCTTTTTTATAAGCTTCCAACAGTTTTCCTGATAAAATCTTAATTTATGGAGTTATTGAATAACTCCAAAAATATTTTCGAACTTTCGACTTTTCGAAAAAACTCGAAAGAACATTTTTGTCTTAAAATTCACTATTTTAGCGACAACATTAGTTTTTTTTTCTTTTGATAGACCTTTTCTACCCTCGAGTTGGGATGGTAACAACCCCAAAGAAAAAGCACATATTTCCATATGGTAGATTTTAATCTTTAAGCTATTTTTTAATTACTGTCCAAATTTCAAGCACATCGATGCATATAAAAAGAATTCAGAGGTTTTCTATTATTTTTACCGTCAGATTCTGGACTAATAGGGCTTAACATCCCCCGTCATCATCAGAGCTTTTCATTCCGGGTGGAATATTTGCCGCTCTTACTTAGAGCTCTCTGATTCGCTTATTGCGGTGAATCACTCCGCATTCCACTTGTATGTTGTCAAAGTTTGTTGTATGACTTGGCTTTCTTACAATTTTCTTCCACTCATTTGGATATGTGCATAGTTCCCTCCAGTTTCTCACTTCCAGAATTTTGATATCTCTCGTGACCTGATCCTCCCATCTCTCTCTGTGTCTTCCTCTTGGTCTTTGAGTTGCTGGTTTCCATCTGGTGATCTTCTTAATCAGTAGGTCGTTTTTCCTTCTCTCTATGTGTCCCAGCCATCTCAGCCTCTGTGCTTTAATAAATCTAACTATATTTTCTCCCTTTATTGTGTCTCTTAGTTCATGGTTCATTCTTCTTCTCATTTCTCCATTGTCCAATAAATATTGGTATAATTCTGCCTTCTTTCCAATCCTCGTGCATTTCATCTACTTCCCATATTCTAACTATTAGGTTATAGATGCATGTTAATAACTTTTTCTCTCCGTTTTTAATCAGCTCATTGGGAATTTCATCTGGGCCGAATGTTCTTTTCTGTTTTATTTTTTGAATGATGTCTAAATATTCATCATTAACATCCCCAAGAGCCCAAAAATCTCAAATAATTTTTTTAAACCTGAATAGTATAAATCTGAATCTGGTGAGTAAAGTAAAGTACCTCTGGATAATATTAGACTCGAAGCATTCTAACAGTTAACAGATATAACAAATAAGCAAGAGATTGATGACTGAGTTAACAGTAGCCAGATGCACTGGTGGAAAAACGTGGGGTTCAAAGCCAGACCATAGAAACATCTTTAATGAAATCAGGGTTACTAAATGCATGATATTTTCTGACCATATACAGAATTAAAGCATCTATCTTGTTAAGTGGATATCTAAACCTGGTACACAGACATGCCTAAAAATGCAGAAGAGTCGCGTGTAGGAATATTCAGTAGTGGTGAAAATGTAAACATTTTTAATCCACTAGGAGAATATACCTTAGTAATTCAGGCAGAGATTTATGCAATTTTCCTAATAAACATGAGGGTTTTCGAACTAAAGCAGATCAATTTATACAAAGATAGTCAAGTGGCCATATTGGCTTTAAGAAGCCCTAATATGAAAGATAGAACTAGGTTAATGTGAAACACAGCAGTGTTACACTACGACTACACTTCAGCAGCAGGCGGCTTTCGAAAAGAAAACTCCTGTAATAGTTATAAATAAGGATAACCAAAAATCAATGATTAATTTTTTACAAAAAACACATTTTTACTACAAATTGTTCTTCTAATACGTTTGTTGAAATTTCAATACTTATTTTTAAATTCGTTTAAATTTAAGAAATAACAGTATTGTTTTGATTAAATTATTTTTTAGGAGGTGATATTACAATACTAATAAAAATTATAGTAGTGATAAAAACTGTAGGCGATGAATCGTCAAAGCATATATTTTTACGCCACTTTAGTATCTACAATATGTCCATTGGATATTTTACGTTACATTTCAATAAAAACAAAAACGAGATCGACAATATATACCAAATTTTTATTTATAATATTGTTCACTTTATTTTCACAGATATAGGGTACACAAAAAATTTATGTTGTCTTAAAAATGTAAAGCTTTTTTAAAGACTCAAGTGAGTTTTGTCTGCTAAATATTTGTCTTAATAATCGATAGTAGAATAATTAAGTAGTTTTATTCATTTTAGAATATTATACAGGGCTATCCAAATATACATAAAAACCTAGCAACTCATATTTCAAAATACTTTATACTTTGAACAAAGTAACCAAAAACTAAGAAAAAAAAGAAAGGATTTAGCTGCACATCGATCTAAACTGGAATTGGGTTAAATGTGCATTAAAAATTATAGAAAACTGCGTTAACAAATGCATAGACCCATAAAGAGAGAAGAAAGTTTGATTGATATTAATCATAATAATATCCTTCAGAAACATATCTAGTCTATTTCCCATTTTTATTACCAACTATTATGTAATGATAACTAAAATTTACATTCTAAATATTGTATCATTTTTGCTCTATTAATGTGGGAAAGCTTTAAATATTGTTCTTAAAGAACCTGTCCCTACCCTTCCATTATTTCGTTTAATTTATTCTCAGTATTTTCTATGAACACCACATTCTTAGCATTAATTAAACACATGAAAAGTATATTTAAACTACGCTGGTATCTGATTCAACTCTAATACCGATACAACACTTTTACACCTGCCGTAAAAATGGCGTATGATAAATAATGTATTTAAAAACAAGAGGGGGCACCTGAAACTACACTACCTATCTAGACAGGAACAGAGTTAAGTTAAAATTGGTTTAAAACTTTAATAATGTAAACTATATAGACATACAAAAATGTATACAATATTTTAGCTCAAACAGTGAATCTGTAAAACACTGAGTAAATAATATATTCAAGGGTTGACTAACATTACATTGGCAGAAAAAAATAAGAGAAGCAACTAATGAATCAAACCTTTAAATTATAGAAGAAACTACTCAAAAAAATGCGTTAAATGGATTTGCAATACTTTTCTTGTTTTACTGGTTTTTCAGATATCCAATTAAAAAAGATATTTTAATAAATCGATGAAACCGGACATCAAATAACCAACAAAAATATTGAACAAAACGAAAGCCGAACCTCTAATATAACGACTATCGATTTTTGGCAATTAGCAATTTAATTAAACCCAGCCTGTGAGAATTGTTCACCCCTTGGAATTACGTGCAGGTGTAACAATTCATTGAAGCGAGGTGTATTAATTCGTGTGTAAACAGGAATCACTACATTGTGCTCAAATGCTCCGGACTATCCCTTTCAAAGGGACTAACCGATTCAAATTCAGGCTAGAGTTAAGAACTCTATTCCTGTCAACTTCTTCGATTCTTTTGGAAACGTCCCCATTTAATCATAATTTTATTGTAATAACTAAAATAGATAAAAATAGTTACTGCTGCTAAACGAATTTCTAACCTAACCAACTCAAAAAACCTTTTAACGCCAAATGCCAGTACACGGTAAACACTAGTTAAAGGCACTAGTACATTTATATCCGAAATATATCTACTATGATATATAAAGTTTCAAGACTACTTACCCCATATCCTATATAGATCAAGTGGTATATGTTTTGAGTTAGGTGGGAAGTATACAAACGTAGTTTATTGCATAAATTGCTTCCAATTATCACTAGAAATCATAATAACTCACTATGCGTGAGTTCTCAAAAGTGGGCTTAACTATTTATTAAACAACATATTAAAGAAATTTAAAAAAATCCGTATTTCTCCTCGTTTTTTTCTCATATATCTCAGTAACTGTTGGTTTTAGAACAATTTTCAAAAGGAATAAAAGTTTTGCAATTAAATTTTACGAAAGATAAATGTGGTTGCAAATTTTAAAAATTATTATTACGGAAAAACTACTAAAATCACAAAAAAATAGCTTTTGTGTGATTTTATTTCTTAAGCTTATATTAAACATAGGCCCTTCATCACCCGCGAAAGAAATCTTTTTAATATGTTCAATCATCGCACAAAATTTCTATAAAATTGATCAAATAGTACAATAAGTATTCAATCTAACTTTTTCGAAAAAAATTAATTATTTTCAAAATTATGAAAGTCCAAAACTGAAGTCATCAGATAGTTAAAAATTTTATGACATATGGAAAGATATTCAAACTTTCAAATCCATTTTGAAAAATTAAAGTTAGTTAATCAGACTGCCTAGGAACATTCGTTAATAATTATGGAATTTTTGAGCTAATCGACAATTGTAATAACTTGTTAACTATTTTTTTTTATTTCAAATACTAATTGATTAGTTTGTAGTTCCGGAAACTTTTTTATTTCCTGGGTTTGTCGGTCTGATGTAAATGAAACTATTTAGCTTTTGCTTGAACGTTTTAACAAATTTGCCATTTTCAATAAGCACTTTATTTTATTTTATAAACATTACATTTTACAATTAAATTTCATGTTTTTTAAAAAGTTTAACATGGAATAAAAAAATTGGTATCTGACATTGACAGATGACATCTAGCAGGTATATTAAAATAGGAGTTTTTCAGGGTCGTATCTTAAATATCGGCCATAGTGCATTTAAAAAACAACTCAATTTATTAAATTATGATACATATTGGAAAGATCTGTGATGTCAGCCCTATTATTCATAGAATTTGGATCTTTTGTATGCCAATCATCTCCAATATGCATCTTTTGTTGTAATTTTGTTCTTTTTCCAAAATCTGTACATTTTCAAAATCAAAAGAATGGCTACTATCTAGAGAATGTTTGGCTAG
The DNA here is from genome assembly GCF_040954645.1 of Diabrotica undecimpunctata. Taxonomy (NCBI): domain Eukaryota; kingdom Metazoa; phylum Arthropoda; class Insecta; order Coleoptera; family Chrysomelidae; genus Diabrotica; species Diabrotica undecimpunctata. The sequence continues at coordinate 17,476,883 of NC_092812.1, forward strand.
GGCTGTTATGTTTAATGCATTGGTTTGTATATTATGTTTGTGTGCAACAACTCTTCTATGTAGGTATTGGAGTGTTTGCCCAATATATGTTGAATTACAGTCTTTACAACTTATTTTATAAATAACATTTGATTGATGGTCTTTATTAACCTTGAGTTTAAATTTTGAAAAATATTTTCCAGATGTTTTTGATGATTTATGTCCAACATTAATATTATACTTTGCAAAGTAATGTTGGACATAAATCATCAAAAACATCTGGAAGTTATTTTTCAAAATTTAAACCCAAGATTAATAAAGACCATCAATCAAACGTTATTTATAAAATAAATTGTCAAGACTATAATTCAACATATATTGGGCAAACACACCAATACCTACATAGAAGAGTTATTGCACACGAATATAGTGTACAGACCAATGCATTAAACACAACAGCCCTAGCCAAACATTCTCTAGAAAATAGCCATTCCTTTGATTTTAAAAATATAGAGATTTTGAAAAAAGGACCAAATTACAACAAAAAATGCATATTGGAGATGATTCACATTAAAAAGATCCAAATTCTATCAATATAGTATAATAATGTTAGTCTACTTTAAGCTAATTTAAAAAAAAAAACACTTAAATTTATAGAACAAAACATTAATTGATTCAATTAGTATTCTATTCTAATATATGTCAATTTTTTTTTAATTACAGACGTCAAAAATTTTATTTTACTCAAGTTTCACTTCAACACTTTTTCACTTCACTTTTTTACTTCAACAAGTTTATTAATATAAAACATAATACTAAATGTGGATATCGCTTTACCCTATTTTGACAATTTAGAAACTGCACAGTCCAGATTTGATCCTTCAATTAATTTTCTATACTACTTTTCCAGCTTATGAACAAATAAATAAAAAAATTTATTTTATTTTTATTTAAAATAGTATTAAATTGTATTTCCTTTCAAAATTTCTCTGTGTGACATTGTTTGAAATCACGCCCTGAATTCTCGTGTAGAACTCGTTCGCTAACCGCCTGCATTAGACTTGCTCCCAAAACTTAACATAGATCTCTCGTACCGAAACAAACTCCTCTACCCTCTAGTCACTTAGTTCTTCCAATGCAAGTATAAATTGGTTGAACTTACAGATAATGTTACTGCTTCTACTTTTCTTTTAACTCAAACATTTATAAAAAAATAAGATATTATTTTATTTTTCAACACAAACTTTTCATTTTTTTTTTTAAACCAGTAGAATCTTTTCGGTATATCAACTCTATCGACTTTGATCTTGTTAGTCTTCCAGTACAGCAACAGATCTTGTCTCCCCTTTCAAATAAACTTCTAATTACTAATTCCCTTTCCAACTTTCTCTCTCTCAACCAATCACAGTCTAGCATTTTTTAAACAACCCAAAATATTTCTTTCCTTTCTCTTATATATTTTGTTTTTTGCCTTTAACAAAAAAAACCGCTTTGCATAAATTAAAACTTTCTTTTTTTGCTGGTTCCCGAAAACACACAGATAGCTAGTCGTTTGGATTTTCCAAACCATTGTTAACTTTCCTGTGGTCGCTAATTTCTTTTGAAACGAGATCATTATAATCCTACTTTCTTACTAATGTCTTAATCTATATTTTGATTACAATCTAATAATTTCTTCTTTGTATACACAAACCACTTTCACCGAATTTTTTAATATGCACTGATCACTTGCTTATATCTAGAAATACATTCTTTCTTTCTTCTCTGTGTTTCAAAAACTTTATGCATGTGTGAATTTGTGAATAATATATATATATATATATATATATATATATTTATATGATCATTTCCCAAGTTGATATGCTCCTTTTCTAACTTGGCTGCACCGTACTGAAGACGACCAATAGTCAGAAATACGTATATACGGTTGCCTTCCATCTTATACACATATTTTATTATATATATTTTTTTCCTTGTTGCGAGCTATGCCGATATCTTTTACCTTTATTATATATATCTATATATATATATATATATATATATATATATATATATATAAAATATATATAAAACCATTGTTTTAACAACGTTTTGGCAAGGTAACACTTGCCATTGTCATGTCAGGTAGCCACATGTCAGGTCAGGTAGCCACAATTCTTGCTAGTCCTTGAAGTAAAAGAGTTAACCTAATTTTTTTTATTTTTTAAATAAAACTTTTGTGATTGTGATTGTGATTGATATTTTTAAATAAAATTTATTAAAAAAAAATTTTGCAATGTGGTTAAGAATTTAAAGTTATTCTAATTTATTATTAGCTCAAATATTCAACATTTATTAACAAATATCCCTAAGCACACCTTATTAACGAATTTTACTTTTTTAAAATGAATTTGGAATTTTGAGTGTTTGTCTATATGTCATAAAATTTTCAACTATCTGAAGACTTTACTTTTGGACTTCATTTTAAAAATCAATAACTTAAAAAAATTAGATAGCAAAATTATTGTGCAAAATCTATTTGACCGATTTTATTAAAACTTTGTGTGATGATTCAATGTATTAAAGAGATTTCTTTTGCTTAGTATGTAGAGCCTATGTAGAATACAGGGTGTCCAATTAAGTCGGTACCATAATATATGGGAAACTTTTTAATTTATAGTTTCATGAAAAAAGGTATTATTTATAAAAAGTTCTGAATGAACTAAAACATAGAACACAGCCATCAGATACTAAATTTTTTCAGGCATATAGGTACGCGGTTTGTCAAAAAATATTAATTTTATGTAAAAATTATGACAAACCGCCTATATCACTGAAAAAATTTAATATTTGATCATTTTATTTTAGGTTTTAGAACATGTAGAACTTTTTAAGATGAGTAACTTTTTTCCTAAAATTGAAAATAAAAAAAATTTCTATATGGTGCCAACTTAATTGGACACATTAAGATTTGGAACTACATTTATCTCACGTAAAAGTTAATTGCATATTCTTTTTAAAAATTGTTCTAAACGAATAGTTGCTGAAATATATTTTTTTAAACATTGTTTAATAAAATCTTAAGCCCACTTTAAAGAACTTACGCATAGTGAAATTATGATTTCTAGTTATAGTTGAAAGCGATTTATGTAAAAAATGTCGTTTATATACTTCCCTCCAAAATGTGGTCATTTTAAAATAGATACCGCCAGATCTAATAGCATTCTTCCTTGAACCAAGAGAAAACTATGCACCAAGTTTCAGATTCTAGAGCTCTTCGTTCACGAATTTCACGAATAGAAAACGACACAATTTCAAGGACCTTGGTCACGTTCTTAAAAAAAACTATAATTAGGGCAATAACATAAAAACGAAAACAACTGATACCCTATTTGGAGACGGAATATTTTTACTGGGAAGCAAAAATAATATTAAATGTTTCGACACGCATAAAGCTTAAGTGATATTTCAACTACCTGACCTAATATAGATTGTCCATATAGCTTTTACAATTGTTAGTATATGGATTTTAAAATATGCGTTGCTAAAATGTCTATTACGTATTCACTTCTACATATAAATAACACATAAAATATCAAACATTTTATTTTATCGCAATCAAAAATATCATGGAGAATTATACATGATATACGTGAATCCAAATTATACTATGGCAAACTCTGTAACCTTAATTCACTCGTTAACAAGTAGATTGTAGATTTTAAAGGCCTCATTTCAAAAGTATTTTGGAGTCGCCGTCGTCACTCTACACTACAGTTCAACAGATCTGGGCTCCTAAAAAAGCCTTTTGTCCTTTTTAGAGGTATATTTGTTTTTGGACCAGATTCTAAAAAGACCTAATTCAGGTATTTAAGACGTTGCATTGAATAGTTTCCCTGTAGTTGCAGATAATATGTTTAACCGTTTTCTTTGAGTGCAAGAGAAATCATTAGAATGCAGCAAACCGGCATATCTATGTTTCGTGGACCTTAAAAGGTAGTGGAGGTATCTCTCTTGCGTTTCGTACGCAAGAGAGATACCTCCAGGAATAATCCAATAAGAATCGACAGGGAGATTCCCTGAGTCCTCTATTGTTTAACCTAATTGTGGATGAAATAATAAAAAAGTAAGAAATAAAAAAGGATACCAAATGGAAGAAAAGCAACTTAAAATAATCTGCTATGCAGACGATGCAATATTACTCTCTCAAAGTGTAGATGATTTACAACGTATGCTGCACCAATTTAATATAACAGTCAGAAAATGTAACATGTTAATTTTCCCAAAAAAGACAAAATGCATAGTTATAACAGCAACTTTACTTAGATGTAAATTGGAAGGAAAGCTGGAAGGTCAGATAATAGAACAAGTGATGGAGTTTAAATATCTAGGCGTCATATTATTTAGCTACGGAAAGGTCGAAACAGAAGTGGAAGATAGAGCAAACAGAGCCGCAGGTTGCCTGAATAAAACGATATGAAGAAATAAAAATATCGGTAAAGAAATTCAGAAATGCCAGAAAGGCAGAATTTACAAAACAGTCATCAGACCAATAATGACATACGCGGCAGAAACACGATCTAACACAGAGAAAACAAAAAGGATGTTAGAAACAGCAGAGATGAAAACACTTAAAAAAATGGATGGTAAAATATTATGGGACAGAGCTAGAAGTACAGATATATGACGGAGATGCAAGATGGAAAACATCAAGGACTGTGTAAGAAATAGAAGAGTAGAATAGAACGATCATATAAGCCGAATGACAACAAATAGAGGAGTAAAAACGGCAAGAGACGGTTTCCCAGTAGAAAGACGATCAGTAGGAAGACCACGAAAACGATGGAACGACAGCTTACACAGACACATTGGCACATTTAAAATAGACAGAGTCATGTTTATATAAAAAGAATAAGAAGAAGTAGTAAAAGTTTTCTCTACATTTTTAAGGTTGCTGTTTAAAATTTATTTAGAAAAGATCTTTCAACTTGCAGAGATGCATGAAATATGGAATTTCCGAAATGCTGATGATACAGCTATCATAGCAGGCAACATAGAAGAATTACAAGAGATAGTAAATAATATTAATAAGTGGGAGAGGAATATGGTCTCAACATTAATATCACAAAAACGAAATTAATGATAATCAGCAGACAATCCCATCTGTAGACACATTTGCAAATAAACAACTAACTTACTGATATAGCTGAGAAATTTAAATATCTTGGAGTTACCTTAAACAGAAAATGGGACTGGGGCGAAAAAGTGAAGATAAGAGTAGCAATAGCTAGAAATACTTTTACCAAATGCAATAACTACCTTTGTCAGCTCGAAACTCTTTTGGGTGTACGTATTCACGTCCTAAATGTTACACATGATTAATAGTAATGTACGGTAGCGAGATCTGATCACTTAAAGTAGGATCGCTGAACCGTATTAAAGTATTCGAAATGTAATGTCTCAGAAGTTTGCTTAAAATTTCATGGGTCGACCATATTACAAATGAAGAGATTTTAAGGAGAGCTAATACCTAAATAGAGCTTCTCAGCATCGTTAAACAGCGAAAGGTTTCATATCTAGGCCATATTTTAAGATGCGATCTTTTAAAAATCATTTTAATGGGCAAAATTGAAGGTCGAAGGTCACAAAAGACACTTATGGCTCAGGGACATAAGAAACTGGTGCGACATACCTGATATCAATACAATAATAAGAAGGGCCGAAGAAGGCGTTACACCCAAAAGTTTTATTCACATAATGTTTTATTTAGAAAATGCAAGCATCAATTTTACACGTTGGACTATAATTAATTTAAAATTCACTCCAATTATATGATTATAATTGGAAGTGAATTAGTGGGATATGATTCTATAACACAACATAAGATAATTGTTGTGTTAGTTCCACTACTAATTTGAATTGTGTCAAAAAGGCTCCACATTCTAGCGATAGGCATGGCGATGGCCGAAAACGATGTCTCAATGACAGGAGTAACCGTTTCTGATACTTCTTTCTAATATGCCATGTGAGATGACCAGTTGACCAAGACAGTCATCTCCTTTCAACGCTATATTTGTCTATATTTTTCCTGCATAACCTATAGCTGATAATATGGTGGACCTCTTATTACGTGGCCAAGATATTGGAGTTTTTCTATCTTAATTTCATTAATTACTTCTGTTCCTTTTGATAGCCTTTACAAGACTTTATTTTTTTTATTGTGTTTTGGGTTAATACAAGAAATTAAGTTTTATTTCGATTTATATTAAGGCCATAGTGTCAGCAAGACGTGTAAGTGTGGGCATGTATTTTGGGTTTGTGTATGTGTATGTCATGTTACCACTTTTAGGCAAAAATGAAAACACCATAATTGAGACTGAAGAAACCTAAAACGCGGAAAAAAACATTAAAGAGCTGTTCCAAGGCGAAAGGGGAAAAGTAGAGTACATACCTTTTAAATAAGGAAAGAAAAGTACAGAAATTAAAAAGAAAGAAATACTACATGCGCTCAATACCACTCAAAATGGAAAAAGTCCTGGGCCAGACGAATTACCTATTGATATTCTTAAACTAATGGAAACTAAACACATGGACCTTTTCGTAAAGTTTTTTCAATGTGATATCTCAATCAGGGGGTATCTCCAAGGAATGGTTGAAGTCAATCTTTATTTACCTCCCTGATAAGACAAACGCTAGCTAGAGAATGCAGAGATCACCGTACCGTTAGACTGATGTCTCGTACAACTTAAGATACTCCTAAAGATCATAAACAAAAGTATGTATCAGAAACGCAGTTTTTATGCCGTAAAGGCATCGCTACACGAGAAGCTCTCTTTACATTCATGGTATTATTCCAGAGATGCTTAAATGTTAACCAAAATATGTACGTCTGTTTGATAGATTGTAGGGCGTTTGATCAAGTCCATCACAAACAGCTTATAGAAGTCCTGAAAGCAAAACAAATAGACTGCAAGAACCTTCAGTCTCTCTGTTCTTGTTGTTTAGCGGTTTCTAGTTTTTATTTCATTACATCTCTTACGTTCTGACAAACTACGGGTCTTTTAAAGAGTCATAATCCAGGTTCTATCTGGCTCACTAATGAGTTGTGTTCCGATGAGACGACTGCTCCTGGGAAGGTCTTCGTCGAAGTCAAGCTGTTCTTGAATCGTTCTTTAATGAAAGTAAAGTCTATCTGGTTTCTGATGATGTTGTTGGCTGTATCTTTAGTTGAGTTTCACGTATAAAGTCGTCTCGAGGGAAATCTTAACCAGGTGTTAGCAATGGTAAAATCTATAGAAGAAAAATACATCTATAGTTATTGACATATCTACAGCCGTTACTTGATATATTTAATTCATCTGCTAGTATTTATTTGGTTATAACTTATAACAGCTGGCCCATTATCTTCTATATTTAAGAAAGGTTTTCTTCACTCAATTTGCCCTGCTCGGAGCACTGAAAAGTTACTACTCAATTTATAGCTACCCCTTACACACCCAGTCGCAGAGCAGCAATTATTTAGGTACTTACGTCATTTACATAGTTCATTTAACACTTGATAAATGCAGCAATAATCATATGTAGTATGGTGTTTGTTACATAAAGATGTATAGTCTTATATTCATACACTTTAAATGAACAATATCAAAGTACGTAATATACAACTGGTAGCAAATTTGTACTTTTGGATGACCCGGTATATTTATATATATATATATATATATATATATATATATATATATATATATATATATATATATATATATATAGCAAAAATTTAGTCCACCAAAAACATTAGCAAATAGTTTAGTTTTTTACTATTTTACCTATGATCTAGACAAATTATTTGTTTATAGTACCTGACGTAGCTCCTATTAGTTTCAAAATTTACACTATTGTGAAAATTTTTATATGCATTATGATTGTAAAATGTGTTGTAATATGTACAATGTGTTTATTAAATTAACCGCAGCTTTTTAGTGCGACCTCCTAGTTAGCAAACTGTTTCGCGTAATTCTTTCCTAAAATGTTTTATGTTTTCAGTTATGTTACAATGGGTATAGATCTCGGAAATCTAGCTGCCTTAAGAACGTTTAGGGTACTTCGAGCCCTCAAAACTGTCGCTATTGTACCAGGTAAGCTTTTAAACAATTAAGTAATCTAGAGTTTTATAGAAACATGCAACGAAAGAACGAACACTATTTTGCCATACATGCGACTTTACCGTGCACCCTTACAATGTAACAGCAAATCTTAACTCAATTCAAATTCAATTTCAATTTAGTTCAATTACAAGCAATATGTAACTTTTATACCTATCCTGTTTTCTCACTTGTTTATTAGATTTTCGTGCATTTTAAAACCTTTCCACCAATCCAGCTATTAAATGAATCCTAGTTTCTTACTACTCATTTGTACCTGTTCAAATTTTGACATTTCTGCCTGATCTCATTTTGGTCATTATCCATATTCCGATTTTCTAGCATCTCAACGCCTTTCAGCCATAAGTCATCACCTCTTACTATCAGAAAAACCGATCTACTCGCTTATTCTAATTTAAAGTCATATATCCTGTTACGTTTATTTTTGTTTGCCAGGTCAGCTTCTAGTTTGAACCATGAACTAACTAGCACGCACATCAAAATGTGTATACTAACCCTCTGAGATATCGAGCCGATCTATTTATTTTATGAAAATTTTTTGTTACTATCCAGTTGTTTTTCAAAGTAACTGGTCTCATGAAAATCAAATTAATATCGTTAACAAACCTTAGACCTGACTCATTTTACCTTTTGCAAATGCTGAAAATTACAAAACATGTTGTTCTTCGTTGCACTTCTCTACGTACTTTAAGAGTAATATTAGTAATTTATCATAATTATGTTAATTACAATGTGTTCATTAAGTGTGGAAACAGTCTATTATCTCATGACTTAATTAATTTCAGAGTTACAGCTGGAGTTATAAAAACTGGAGTATTCAGATGTAGGCGGGCATGCAGACTTTAGTAGTTTTAGTTCTTGTTTTACTTAAATTAAAGTTATGCCACGCTTTAAATGCTTCGTATGAAGGATTTAAACTCATTTGAATTAATGTCTGCATAACCACAACGATCAGCAAGGCACAATTTTACATTATTCTTCTCAAAAATAAGTTGTAAAAACCTAATTAGATCTTAAGCTTATTGATCTTTAGAACATGTATATGCAAACCTAGTAAAGTTTAGGTAAAGTTTTTCCTCCAAAACCACCAATAGTGTCAAACGAGACGATTCCATATGATTCTTTGGCTGGTCCTAAATGTAATAAACCACCAATGTCTCGTCTTCTTCTTGATTTATTTTTCTTTAAAATATCACACTGGTTACAAAATTCTGATATAACTGCATCCATATGTTTAAAATAATAAAAAGGTCTTTGCTATCATATACCCAATTCCAATGAGACCTTAGTGAGAATGAATTTTTTTAACCAACTGTAATCCAAAGTTCTTAGATATGAAAATACATTATTTTTTTCTTAGTTTTTTTATAAAGAAGTTCATCCTTTTTAAATGTACGTTTGTCTAATGATAGCTTATTGCGATTATTTTGTTGATCATCTTTTAGGTCTTGGATGGTTATTAAATTAACCAGTTGTAGTATATCCTCGTTATGCGATAGTCCAAAACAGGGTTTCTTGAAAGAGCATCAGCTTGTTGGTTCATTTTGATTGGAGAATAAATAATAGTAAAGTTATTAAGAGAAATAGTACACTAGGTCTATAAGTTCTTCATCATATATAAGTTTTTTAAGATATTCTAGCAACTTATGATTTGTAATTACCTAAAACTTTACCCTTTTAAACCAATGCTGCCAATAACGTAGCGCTTCTCTTTTTGCGAGACACTCCAAATAAACTGCTTTTTTCTTTGCTTGTAATGGTATGTATTTCTTTCCATCGTGTGCAACACACCATTGTCTTGAATCTGTTTCAAATCTGCTTCAACTCCTAAAGTACTGGCATCTGTAAATAAAAACGTTCTTTCTGTGGTTCAAAAATTGACCAAATTGGACTCTGAGGTATTCTTTGATTTGGATAAAGGTTGCCTTGCATTCATCTGTGAGTTTGAACTTTGTTTTATTACGTCGTAAAAGATTATGGATGGGCTCCAGAGTCCTCGTATGATCTGGAATGTATTTATGATAAAAATTTAATTTAATAATTTATAAAATTGTTTTTGATTTTGAGGTCTCGAAAAATGTTTAATAGATTTTAATTTATCATGATGAGGTCCAACAGAATTGTAAGTCAGAATGTGGCCTAAATAATTCTCAGAAAACTAAGCGACTTAGTTTAATCACTAGTAAAGCGACTTTATAATTAAACCTAGAGCTAAGATTAATACCATTACAGGAATTAATATTAAACTAAACAGTCTTCCGGGTTGAACCGCGTCGATTATCATTTCACCGAGCTTTCGACATCCTCTTCGATGTCTTGTTCAAGGCTTTTGGTGTCTAAGTCTCCCGAGTCTCCAGACACTACTACACTGATCACTAACCACTGCATTACTTAGTAACGAATTGGTCATTTGTTTCTTCCTATAGAGGCCTCCATACTAGTACATATGTACAGTTCCTTATGACACACTATACAATCCCCTCTAATTAGGTGTCTGATATATATTAGCTTACGCTCTTTGATCGTTGGCATCAGCTCTTTGTTCTTTTGCATTATGGCTCTTCTGGTTGAGGAACCAGTTGTCGCAGCTGTAGAGAAGGATTGAGCTAGATCATGCCTGGTGAAGTTCTTTATGTCGATAAACGTTTTCCTATTCTACTCTATTCTCGATGGGATTTCTTTTGAAAATCACTACTTATTGGTGCTTCCACACATCCAACAGCATCGTTGAACAAGTGTTCATTGAACAAGCATCGTTGAACACTTGTTCAACGATGCTGTTGTGTATTTGAATAGCAGCTTGTGTTTGCGCTTGAATAAAACCATAAGTTTTCTCTTGGTCATGTTTTTTATATAGGCCATAACGCTCGCTGTATTCTACAATATCGTCTATAAGTTGCTGGAATTCAGGAAGTCTGTTGGTAATAATGACTGTATTGAGGCACATCTCATAGTATTAATTGTTGATTTTGATTCGAAGATATTTTTATACTACAGATAAAAGAGTAATGGGAATGTGCACCCCTGTCGTCCCCCTTTTCTTATGGCTCTCTCCTCCGATATGCTATTCCCCACCTAATAACTTGGTCATTTAAACACAATTGCTCAACTGTTTACACACTAGCGCCTACATTTTTTTCCATCCTCTCATGATTTCGTCAATATGTACTTTAAATATTGTAAGATAAATGCAGCAGCCTTGGTGTAGCTCCTTATTAAAAGCACAGTTAAGGGAGAAAATATTTTAGCAGAACTCATTATCTCTAAAAATTCATTATTTAGAACATAATTCTAAATTTCATGAATTCAGTTTGAGTGAGCACTATAGTTTTTTGATTGAAATATTTTAATATGCCTTTTTTAGATCTAAGCAAATTAAGTCTTTCTAAAATTCTCAAGGGAACCTGAAACGAATGGATATTGAATCTGCCCGTAAAAATACTCATAACTCTCTTTTAGATTTGAAAATAACGGCATATATTTTTTCCTCTTCTCTGTAAGCACTTATAAATCGAAATATTGTCAGTGACATCAGGAATTCAGCAAACGTGTGTAAGCCTTATCGTTTGAAGGGTAAGCTAGTTCCAAACAAACACAAAAAATGTGAGAATATTCAGGTGTTGGTTATATAGGAAAATCCCATAGCTTATCTAGACATTTTAAATTAATTCAAAAAGGACTTTTTCATATTACATTTTGATTAAATATAAATATATTTATATAATTGATATTTCCTCTACTTGTAGGATTGTAGCATTGTTAATCATTTTATGAGATTGTTTTGAGTAAACACAATAATTATTATCTAAAATGGATTAAATTTGATTTTAAAAACATTCTTTATGAAAACGATTCACTTTTTAATTCCAAAAAAAAACAAAATGTAACCCAATCATACATGAGAGAATGAATGAGATGGATCCTCCAAAACATATTTATAACCAATGAATAGATGGAGTGAAAAGGAGAGGCAGACGCAGAGCACCATTTAAGGATCAGGTGGAGGACGACTTGAGAATGTTGGGAGTACGAAACTGGAAAGCCAAGGCGAAGAATAGGAGAGAATGGAGACTTATCCTTGAGCAGGCTAAGACCCACCATGGGTTGTGGAGCCAATGATGATGATGAATCCGAGCATACGCGCTTTAAATGCATCAACCGCTTTTTTATACAACGAGATACATTAAATATTTTAATAGAATGGACTTTGGTTAAAAGTTTAGGGTTAAAAGATCAATGACCCATGAATTCCATATTCTAAGTTTTTAAAAAGACCTTGCATTAATATTGCGTCATCCGTCTTCTGCAGTTGGATTTTCTCAATTTTATGTACAATTCTGACAGCACAATGATAATATTTAATTTACATAAAAAGGTAAAAGAGTTTAGGTCGACTACCAAGAGAACGACTTTTCACACCATGCTGAACACGGATGGCAAACTGCTAGAATCAACGGAAGATAAACTGAAAGAATGGGAAAACTATATTAAAATTCTTTTTCACGACGTACGAGAAGAACCAAGATTGGAAAATAACAACGAAGGGCCAACAATTCTGAAATCTGAAATCATAAATGCAATTAATCATCTTAAAACAAATAAAAGCCCAGGTCCAGACGGAATATACCCAGAACGTTAAAATTAATCAGCGAAGAAAATATCGAAATATTTGTCCTTTTATTCAATCGCATTTATGATACAGGTAAAATACCCCAAGATTGGCTGGAGTCAATATTCATCCCACTACCAAAAAAGCCAAACCCACAACACTGCAATGAGTTCCGTCTGATAAGCCTTATGAGTCATGCAGTAAAAGTCCTACTAAAAATCGTACATAATCGTATCTATAGAAAGTGCGAAACAATCATCGGAGACGATCAGTTTGGATTCAGAGCCGGCATGGGAACGAGAGAAGCCCTGTTCAGTTTACTAGTTCTCGCCCAAAAATGCTACGACCAACAGAAAGATATATTTATATGCTTTATAGACTTCGAAAAAGCATTTGATAGAGTAAGACACGACCTACTATTAGAACGTTTGCAAGAAGTCGGTTTAGATGGAAAAGACATCAAATTCTTAAAAAACTTGTACTGGAACCAAAACGCCAGAGTTAGGATCGAAGGTTCCACATCCGCAGAAGTAGAAATTAGGAGGGGAGTTAGACAAGGATGTGTTCTGTCGCCTCTGCTGTTTAATCTTTACTCCAAGTTTCTATTTAAAGAAGCATTGGAGGATTCCAAGGATGGAGTCAAGGTGAATGGCGTAATTATCAACAGTATCAGATTCGCCGATGATACAGTGTTAATTGCGGATTCCGACTTAGGTCTACAACGACTCATCGACAAGACCAACTCGACCTGTGAGCAATTTGGTATGAAAATAAACATTAAAAAAACCAAAGTGATGGAAAGTCAATCCGAAAAAACCAAAACGTACCTCAACCTTGCACAATAAATGGGCACATTTTAGAACAGGTCAATAGATTTAAGTACCTGGGATGTTTGATCGATAGCAGCCTAAATCCTGATCTAGAAATAAGATCGAGAATAGAACAGGCCAGAAAATCTTTCGAAAAAATAAAAAAACTGCTTTGTGATTCTCGAATAAAACTCGAAATTCGACTACGTTTATCAAAATGCTACATCTGGTCGACTCTTCTATATGCAGTTGAAACGTGAACCCTTAAAACATCAACCGTAAATAAATTGGAGGCCTTTAAAATGTGGATCTACCGGAGAATACTCAAAATTTCATGGACATCGCATAGCTCAAACTAAGAAGTGCTGCATAGAATAGGCAAGGAAAGAGAACTTTTTAACACAGTAAAAGTTAGAAAAACATCATACCTAGGCCACATACTGAGAAATAATAAGTACCAATATGCCCAACTTATAGTGAAAGGAAAAATCGAGGGAAAGAGAGGCCTAGGAAGGAAAAGACTATCGTGGCTCAGAAACATCCGACAATGGACAGGGCTAAATTTTGAACAGCTAATAAGAACAGCTGAAGATAGAGAAGAGTTTAAAATTGTAGTAGCCAACCTCCATTGAGGAGAGGGCACTTTAAGAAGAAGAATGATAATATTTCATTTATAATAGATGGTTCTACGTTATGCTAATAGCATTGAATTTTGAATAGACAACCGCATGCTTTTATCTTCTTGGATTGCAACCTTTTTTATTTTCAATTAGTTCGTTTTGGAAGACCTGTATACTGTGAATAATATTTAGTTGGGTGTTCCATTCATCCCATGGCTCTACAGTAAAATTAGAGCCCTGGCCTCCCTCATCTAACCTTTCCATCTGTACAGACCGTAGTCATTCTCGTCCGCGATCGACTGCCAAGGAGATTTCTGGCGTCCTCATGCATATCATCCTCCCATCGCTTTCTCGGTTTTTAGTAGGCCTCTTCCCCTGCATTGTTGCATTCAACAGTTTTTTGAAAGCCTGTTTTCTTCCATCCTAAATACATGGCCTGCCCATTTGTATCTGATTCGCCACCGATTATTTAACGATATTTAAAATCTGGTTCAGTTTAGGCATTAAATGGTATCGGTAACGTAACACATCCATATCTGAAACCACGCTTAATAGAAACTTTAGCTGAAACCTCTTGATCCGCCTTAATACAAGCGGTCTGATTGTAGTAAAGATTTTTCAGCAGTCTAATGTCATACGTGTCCAGAACAACAGAGCAATAAAATAGTAGTATATGTACTAATATCAAAGGTTTTTTCGAAATTTATAAAACATACACAAATATATGTTTTTTTAAGACTACTCGCATGCAAAAAAGAGCTTCTGAAGTACCCCTACTGTTTTAGAAATGAAACTGTTTATCACCAGTTATCCCCTCACAAAGTTTATATATGCGACATTGCAATATTTTCAGAACAAATTTGACCGTGTGACTCATTTAACTAAAAAGTCGATAGTCGCTACACTGTCTGGCATTCCTTTTCTTGGGAATAGTTATAAATATTGATTCTAACCAGTTGTCTGGTAATTTACCGCTGTATATCTTGTTAAATAAAGAGGTGATAATTACAACAGTCTCATCGTCTAATAGGTACTCCGTCAGTTCCAGAAGCCTTCCTTCATTTCTCTGAAATCTTCCTTCATCAGTTTCTGAATTTCTAAACAGGATTCTTGTAGTCATAGGTCTCGTGCTACATTAATTCTTTTTCGGATTTCTTTATGTTTTTTTACATTTAAGACGTCTTGTTTCATCCGGTCATTTTTAACTGTTCGTGTACTGTTTTCTCGAGATGCACTGATTATTGTTGTTTTCATTTGTTCCCAGCAATCATCTATGTTGTTGGTATCTTCTAGTCTTATTTCGTGGAACTTGTTAATTTCTTGAGAAACCTTATTTAGAGTGCAAATGTCTTGGGGTGCATCTAGTGATTTTTATTTGAGGTTTTCTGATTTTTACAGACTCTCTTTAGTCTGACTGTGATTCTAGAGCACAGTAGAGTATGGTGTGATCGAATATCGACATATGGGTAAGTCTTGACGGATTTTAAGCAATTTTTAAATCGTTTATTGACAGTTATATAATCAATTTGATTTCTTACAATATTGTCTCCTCGATCACTTGGATAGTCTACGTTTTGATAGACAAAACCATATATTCATAATTACAAATTTTTCCCCCTTGCAGAACTGCAACAACCGTTCTCCTCTTTAGAACATTTCGTTGTCCTAAACCAAACTTTCCCGTAATATTGAGAGCACCTTCTAATCCTACTTTTGCATTGAAGTCCTCCATGATAAGTGTAAGTTCGTGTTTTTTGTCATAGCTAAGGCTTCTGATAAAAGTTGGTAAAATGTTTCAATCACGGTATTTTCTTTGTCTGCAGTAGGTGCTTATGCTTGTATTATATTTATATCTACTAGAAATACAGCTAATTAAATTAGAATTACTCGATCTGATAATGAACAAATTTTCTTACAGACTTTTCTAGATATTTATTTAGTATGACCACTACAATGTTTTGATCTGACTTATCGTTTGTCCCAGAGTAAGATATCTGATAATCTTGAGAATTGTACTATCCGTTGTTCAGCCATCTTATTTCGTAGACTCTTAATACAGAAATATTGAGTCTGTCCATTTTAAGTAAGAGGTTTCTAAGCTTTCCTGCTTCATTTAACGTTTTAACATTCCACGTGCATATTATAATTCTTTTAGGTTTATTTAACTTTCGTAAATTTTTATAGGGATGTCGTTTGTTGCCGACTGGGGAAGCATTAGGATCTTCCTCTGTCTTATCTTGGGGTCCGAACCATGATCAGTAACTGCTATTTCCTTGGAATATCCTTAGGGCTCTTTAATATAGTGGATTTCCGTTGCCTCCTACATCTCATGCCGTAGGTCGTTTATCGGCTAATTCGCCTTTTGGGACAATTTTTTATTACAGGGACAAGGAGGTACCCTAATTTTCTTCTCAGTTCATTCACCCAAAGCTGTTGTCTATCAAGAGAGGGTCTGCAGTCCTGGCACCCCGGCAGTCAGTTGGTAAAATAAAGGGGGGTTAGATTATACTTACTTAATGACGGCAATACTCGCCATGTCACAATACTTTCCTTAGGTTATTGTAGCGTTTTATAAGGTACGCTTTCCTAAGGCATACCCATACAAGAATTACTAAAACAACATCTAGTATAATTGATTATACAGAACTATCTGATCATGAAGCAGTATATACCAAGTTTAACAGTCTTAACAAACCATCCTCGAAAACCCAACGTTTAGGTAGGAGTGTTTCCGCTCAGAACTTCCGTAAATTCCAAAATTTGTGCTTGACTTCTGGGTGTCACTTTCCTTCTATAGACGTGGGCTATAATTTCAGTGATTTTTTAGATAGGCTTGTCTTAATTTTCAAAAAGGCATTTCCTTTAATTACAATCAAGTCAAAACATCACAAAACCCTGGCAAAGGTATCCGCATATCAGCCAAGAATATGCGTTCACTACTGCACATCTAGAAATTTACTACCAACGTCTTTGTCACTGAATATATCTCCAAGTACAGAGGATCCTATCTAAAAATTATCAAAACAGCTAAAATAATGTACTATTAAAATCATCTGGGAAGCTCTAAAAATGTTGCAAGAGAAACGATCTTCGAAATAAGACTAACACAGCTCAAACATTTTCTCTTCCAAATCCTGAAAATCTAAATAATTACTTTGTTAATGTAAGCAAAAATATTACATTAACTATTTTGCCACAACAAGATCCTATTTTCTATCTCCCCAGTTCAAAAAAGGTCTCGAATTCATTCTTTATAAGACCAGTTGATAAATCTGAACTGATCCAAACAATCAGTAGTATCAAAAGCAAATCTTCCTGTAGTACTGATCTACTATCCATAAAAATTTTCTTAAATTTCCCAAAAAATGTGTTGGAAGTCCTGGTCTCACTAATTATTCCTTTGAAAAAGGTGTATTTCCAGAGTGCCTAAAGACAGCTACTATAATTCCTCTTCATAAGGGTGGTGAAAAATCGAATGTCTGCAACTATAGACCAATTGACTTACTACCAGTCCTATCCAAAATTATTGAGAGACAAAAGCCCTACTAATGTCCTTTCTAGTTGAAAACAACATTTTATCACAAAGTTAGTTCTACTTTTTATCTAATAAATGTACTACTTTTTCTATACTGCTTGAGGTCTATCAAGCACTAAACAATAATATTTACACTGCCACTTTTTTTGTGACTATACCAAAGCTTTTGATTGTGTAAATCACATTTTGATAAAAAAACTAAATATCTACGGCATTCGACGTATTTCTTTGAATTGGTTCCAATCTTACTTAGGGAATAAGAAACAACTAGTTAGAGCACATAATACTGACTCTAGTCACAAACACATTTATGTGGAGTACCACAAGGTTCAGTATTGAGTCCTCTGAGTTTTCTTATCTTTATAAATGACATCACTAACTCAAAAATCGATGGAAATTTTTTTCTTTTTGGTCTGGAGGAACTCTAATACTGCAACTCTTCATGCAACCATAACTTATGATCTACTGGTCCGACTCTAATTTATTCTCTCTTAACGTGGATAGGACAGTAGCATTATCCTGTAATAGCTTCAACCCTTGCTTCTTAATAACGGCCAGATCAGTACCGTTGATTCTGTAAAATTTCTTGGTATTTTATATACAGCAACCTTAAATGGTCCCTTAATCTCTATTTGTTAATTAAGAAACTAGCATCAACGTGCTATGCAATAATATCTATTTCGAAGGTACAGCTGTCCAATCTGATGTTATTTTTAAATTACAAAAAAAAAGCACTAGTGTTTCGTTGGAGTTGGTGTTACCATAAATTTCGGCTTTCTGTCATACTTGTTAGCTTGGCACGTATCACGGAGTTTTGATAACGTCTTCGATTTATTTCTTTAGCGTAGCTAGTAGTAGCTTATTTGGGCTTCGGTTTCGTTAATTTCTCTTTGGTTAGTCTTCCCTTGGTGGTAGTTCTCTATAATTTCTTTTTCTCTCTGCGCTGCTATCTTCTAGAAGGCTGTTACATTTGACAAGATCGAATGCGGAATTTTCAAAAGTTTCTCGTAGAATATTGCATAGGGATTTGTAGAGTTCATTATTCTCGAACAGAATGGCGTATTTCTTTTTTGGATCTATATTGTTCTTGAAATAATGAAAAATGTCGTTGTTAAGATTGTTTTTTTCCAGTTTGACATGCATTCTCTTCTTTGTTACAAAACTTTCTCTGTTAGTGGTTTTGCCGTGTTGTAATTTACTATCTTGAAAATTATTTGATTATTGTAACAATTTAGTGGTTTCTCGCTAATTGGAATTCTCATTATTGGATTTTGTGCCGTGGAATATTTGGTTACATCTGTATTGTTATCTTTTTGTAAGTATTGGAAGTTTGATGGATGAGCTTTGAATTTTTGCTGTTTGCTGTCTTTATGTAGGATTTCATCTATTATCTTCATTTCTCCGGGAGTTAACGTTGCCGTCTTTTTTGAATGATTTTGTCTAAGTCGCCTAAAGGGGTTGATGGATTCGAAATTTGTTAAGATCGTATAGGGAACTGGGGTGATGGATCATAGAGATATCACCGTCAGCTTTGTTACACCGTCATTCCTTCGTGTGAATTGGTGTTGGATTTGCCTTTTTTATATATTACTTTGTAGTCAAATTTCTCTCCGTAATTTGTTCAATCCACAGAATAACACACGGCAGAAGCTACTTCAAAAATCACGGAATTTTAACTACATGTTTTTCCAGTAAGACTCAATCATGACTACTTCACCAGAATTTCAGCCTTTGATGTGTATTTACCGATCCCGTTTACTGAGTTAGTCAAGAAATCTATATTATATTCGGCAAAAAAATATACAACCATCTTTATTTGCAACTTAAACCTACAACTTCTTTCCATAAGTTCCGTAAATTGACAAAAGCCTATCTATCTGAAAGCCTATCTATCTCTAAATTTTAAATGTATTATTGTTATTTTTCTGACTTTTTGTATGCTTTGTCCATAAAATTGTACAATTTTTAGTAACAATAAAGCATATTTCTATTCTCTTCTATACTACACCCACCAGTATCGCCGCTGCTTGTTCACCGGCTAGCAATATATTCGCAACTAACCTTCATATCTGAAGGCCATCCAGTATCCACCACCTGTGACCCCGCTGGTAGCCTACAGCTCAGCCTCAGCTCTTAATACGTCTTTTAATAATTTTAATAGAGTTCGTTGATGTCCTATTTCGAAGAACTTCTTCGTTTATGGTTCTGCTGGTCCACGATATCTTGAGTATTTGTCGATACAACCACATTTCACACAGGGTGTAAATTAAACTTTTAAAAAAGAATTAATAGTTTTAAACAGTTATTTAAGTTTAAACAGTTTTTTTATTATTTCACAAAAATTAAAACAATTTTAACTTTGTTTTTAAAGTTAGTAACTTCCCTGGTGTTAAGACATCATAGATCTCGTTAAAACCACGTACTATCAAAATTTTATTTTCTCAGAATGATTTTCATGACTAATAATCTAATTTTTATTTTTGTTCTGTTTTCTTTCTCAATTTTATACGTGACTGCCGACTCTGTCTTTCCCGCGAACTGAAACGAACATCTGCAAATGACACTATGGTGCTTGATCGTCTTATTGATCGGGAACATTTCAAGGAATTCTTAATAGTCGGGTAAAAGATTTTCAAATTTGGTCAAGGACCACGTAGGCGGATAAGAGACGCCGCGACGTGGGTTGAGCTGTTGTTTGTTTAAAAACAGTTCAAGGTAAAAGATAGTTTGTTTGTATATCAACAGTTCGAAATGAAAAGGAGTTTTCATGTGCTGAGGCTTAATAAATAGTACAGTAAATGGCACATAAACAAAACACTAATTAAATTATTAATGATTTTGTTTAATGTTAACTTTTATATACTAATTACAAACGGAAATTTTTTTATGTGTAATTCAATATTTGTATTTTTTTACTACCGTCGTCTAATTTATATATCCATTTATCTGGGTACAGTTTTTTAATTATGATAGGTAACTATTTCGAAACTATTTTATTGGAACAATTATTACATTGGAGATTCTTTATTTTCATCATCATCAGTAGCTCGACAACCCTTTCTGGGTCCTGGCTTGTTCTAGGATTTTCCGCCATTCTGTTCTGTTCCTTGCTTTGTTTTTCCCTTTGGTAATATTAAGTGATTTCAGATCTTGTTCCACTTGTTCCATGTATCTAAGTTTGGGTCTTCCCTTTGACCTTCTCCCTACTGGTGTTTGCCTCATTATATGTTTTGGTGTTTCAGTCTCCAACATCCATTCAACATGGCCCATCCAGCGCAGACGTGCGATGTTTATGGATGTTATGACCTCGGATTCATTGTATGCTGTGTATAGTTCAAAATTATATCTTCTGCGCCATATGTCATTTTCTTTCACCCCCTTATATATGTGTCTAAGGATTTTTCGTTCAAACGTACCAAATAGGTTCTCATCGCTTTTCGACATTGTCCATGTCTCTGATCCATATACTAGGACCGGTTTTATCAGGGTCTTGTATATTTTGCATTTGGTTTTTCTTGTGATGTTAGATCTTAGATGTTTAATTAGTCCATTATATGTTTTATTAGCGATATGTATACTTCTCTTAACTTCTTCACTGACATTGTTATCTGCGGTAACTAGTGAACCTAGATATGTAAAATTTTTCACGCTTTCGATGTTATAGTCTCCTTTAGTCAGATTCTGTAGGTTTCTTTGGCCTGTCGATTTGCTGGCCTTCATGTATTTGGTTTTTATTTCTTTAATGTTGATTCCACTGTTTTGTGCCGCTCTTTCTATCGCAATAAGTGATTCTATCATCCCTCTTTCGCTTCTAGCTATGATATCAACATCGTCTGCAAATGCCAATATTTGTACACTTTTTGTTATTATTGTTCCTCTGGTGTTTACTTTTGACTCTCTAATTATTTTCTCCAATGCGATGTTGAATAGAATACAGAATAGGGCATCTCCCTGTCGTAGGCCCGTTCTCACATAAGTATCTGTTAGTGCGTTTTGAATTCGAATTTTGCTTTGTACTTTAAATGTTTCTTTTACTATATCAATGAGTTGAGTTGGAATATTAAACTCTTTCAGTGCATGGATCAGAAATTCTCGATGGATGCTATCATAGGCACTCTCAAAATCAATCAAAAGATGATGTGTGTCTATATTAAATTCACTAGTCTTTTCCAAAATTTGCCTCAAGACGAAGATCTGATCTATTGTGGACTTCTGCCTGCAGAAACCACATTGATATCCCCCAACTATTTGTTCCGCATATGGTCTTAATCGGTCATACAAAATATTTGACAGTATTTTATATGCCACAGTTAGTAGCGTTATTGCCCGGTCGTTTTTACATTGAAGCTGATCTCCCTTTTTCTGTAGTGGGATAATTACGCCGGTATTCCAGTCTTGTGGCAGTTGTTTATTATTCCATATGTTCACTATTAGTTCATATATAACAGACCTTCTTTTTCTCACTTTTTTTAATAAATTTGTTTGATTTTTGTTCATTTTTCTAAACGCATTCCACCCATTACAACATTTAAAACTCATTGCGTTTATGTGATTTTTGTGAAAAAGTGACTGTGGGGTGGAAATGCACCCCACGATTTGTGGACAAAATATTTTGATGATAAAGTTGGTAACGAAAAAGATGCTTATAAACCTGAAATGATACTTTATTATAACAAAACATAAGAAGCTATTGACGTAGTGGACAAAATAGCACAACAATACACAACTCAGCGCCAGACACGCGATGGCTCATGGTAATCTTTTATCAGCTATTAGATATTTCAAGTAAGACTCATAATGCAATTAAAGAGATGGATAGACTATCAATAGACATTATCGGAATAAACGAAATGAGATGGACAAACTCAGGGCAATGTGAAATTAACAATCATCACATATATTATTCAGGTAACCCCAATGGAAGACACGAAAATGGAGTAGTTATAATCTTAAATCAAGAAACTGCCAGACATCTTAAAAACTTTGTACCCATATCGGAAAGAATACTCCTCCTTCAACTTGATACCTACCCAATAACAACTAACATTATCCTGGTATATGCCCTTGAAACACCTTCCCAAAAAGGATCTAACCTTGATTATGGGTGATTTAAATGTAAAGATTGATAGGGGACAATCGGGAGAATTCATAGGACAGTTAGGACTTGGAGGAAGAAATGAGCGAAAAGACCGATTGGATAAATTTGTACCAAAAGAAGAGTTTGTAATTACTAACACTTCAAACTCTCATACAGAAGATTATACACGTGGAAATCACCTCAAGATACTTCAGGCCACATAGTCAGAAATAAAATAGATTACATTATGATTAATAAAAGAATACCCAGGAGCCGATATTAAGTCAGACCATAACCCACTGATTTGCAAAATATGGGGTCAGGCTAAAGAAGATTCAATGTAGTGTCAACCCAAAATACGATATCAGGCTACTCAAAGACCAACGCACAGAACAGAGTGTCAAACAGTATACAGGGTGTTTCAAAAAGCTATGTCATAAATTAAATAGCGCATTCCGGGGACAAAAATAAATTGATTGAATCCAACTTACCTCCAAAAAAAGTTACAGCCCTTTGAAGTTACAAAATAAAAATTGTTTTTTTGCATTATCTCATAAACTACTTGACATTTTGTAATAAAAATGAACACGTTACTCTCTTGTTCTGAAAGCATTCTTCATACAAAAGAAACAGCAAAATCTGAGAGCACAGAAAAATTTTAAGGGGGATGTGCAGCCCTAAACCCCCTCAAACTTTTGAGTACGTTCAAATCAAATGAATTTTGTGGCATCATTAGTTTAACACATTATTTTTAAATTTTTTTGCCTCGTATCACTTTTTTCAAAAAACAGTTTTTATTGAGTTACTGCTCTTTTACTGCAAGAAAAATTACGTGCAACTAAATAAATGGCTTAAATGAATTAACAAGTACAAAAAATGTCTATAACCTCTATAAATATGATATTACAATAAATGTTCAAAATGACCCCCATTTTCTTCAATACACATTCGGTATCGTTTTAATAAGAAAAACCGAATGTGCTGAAAAATCATATTTTTCGGACGAAATTGATTTGCAGCTTCAATTATTCTAACCCTCAATATTTGTTCGTCCTCTATTGTTACAGAATAAACTTTCTCCTTTATAAACCCCCAAAAGCAAAAGTCCATGAGGTTAAGACCTGTACTTCTGGGTGGCCAAGAAATAGGTGCGTCACGACCACTTCCAATCCACCTACCAGGATACTGCCTGCAAAGCTATTCCCTGACTTTATTACTGTAATGCGGTGGAGCGCCACCTTGTAGAAACCACATATTTTGTCTTATTGCAATATTCACTTCTTCCAAATACTCTTGTAAATCGTTTGCCACGAACTGCAAATAATTATCGCCATTTAAATTGTTGGGAAGAAATACTGGGCCGATTAGATTTTTATCCACTATTCCTGCCCAAACATTAACTTTGAAAGTCCTTTGGTGATGAGTCGTTTTTTTGGCGTGAGGATTTTCGTCGGTCCAAATGTGCTCGTTATGATGGTTTGTTATTCTATTTCTACTGAAGGTAAACTCGTCGGTAAACAAAATATTTCTAATAAAATTAACATTTCGAGTGTTATCCATTAACAACCAATCGCAAAATCCAATCCTTTTATGATAATCTTCAACCAATAACTTTTGAACCGTTGTTAAGTGATAGGGTTTAAGCAGCTGATCTTTCAAACGCCTTCAAACCCTTACATGAGAAACATTTAGTTGAGCAGCTATTATCCTTGTACTTGTTCCAGGTACTTCTTCAATGATTTCTAAAATGTCTTCATCAGTTGCATCCATTATTGGACGACCACTATTGCCAGCAACTTGCAGTTGGAATGTACCCGTTTCCCGTAAACGACGATCAATGGTCAGAAATATTAAACTATAGAGATTTCAATAGACTATATTAATAATATAGAATAAACTATAAAGATTTCAATAAACTATCGAGAATCTCACCCACGAGATTCTCGATAGTTTATTGAAATCATAATTTAATCTGATCCAACTTACTCAAAGTTAAATGCGTATGTGCCATTTCCTGAAATCTGTAGGCCATTGTAATACCAAAATTTTTAATATTAATTTTACTCACACAATAAATGATAGCTTCAAATTATTGACTATTATTGATGGAACTGCTTGTAATTACATATTGTATCCGTAGAAACTAATTGTAATTTTATGGCCAACTAGAAAAAAACTAGTTTTTCGAAAAAGTGATAAGAGGAATTTGATTTGAAGGTACTCAAAAGTTTGGGGGGATTTAGGGCTGCAAACCCCCTTAAAATTTTTTTGTGAACTTTTTTGTTTACCAAGAAATTGACGGACTGCTTCCTTTTTGGCTCTGAAAAAAGCTTCTCGTCGATAACCACCTCTATTTTCTTTGCGCAGCAGACCTTTGCAATCCTCAGTAGTCGAGAGGCAGGTACACCCATTGAGAAAGCAAAAAACTTTTTACAGACAGGAATCATGCGTTTCTGTTTGTGACTATTGAGAAAAAATTTCACAGAAACCGTTCTTGTGCGAGTTACAGAGACAGGCGCACCACTTCCCTTCTTCTTTGGGGCTCGAAAGCAGAGATATATTTCATCAAAACAAGACTTTGTTTCTCTTTACCCTCTACCATGTATACTGCTTAATTTTTATATCATCGGGACACCGTAGCACAACTAAGATTTTTCGAATTATGGGTACATGGTCAGGTCTTCTGTTTTAGAAACACTAAATTAGAAATGACTCCATACTTTCCCATGATTGTTCCTTGCCGTTTCTCTTTTACACTTTGGCAATAAAGTTACCAATTAAATACTTAAAGTGACTTTTATTGTTATTTTATGCTTCATTTATGTTACTGTAGAGTTCTTCTATTTCTTCGTTGGTGTGAGTAATCGTTGGGGCGTATATTTGTATAATTTGTATATTGTATCTCTTTGATAGTTGTAAGGTTAATCTAGCTACTCCATTCGAGATACTAGTTATTTCTGCTACTCTTCGTTTCCATTTCTTATTTAATCCATCTTACTTAATTTCGTATAAAACGTAGGATTTTGTAGAAAAACAAAATTGAAAACAAAGTTAAATAATTAAAAAGTCTAGAGAATTTAAGTGATTCTAAACTATAGCGTATACATGTCCAATATTGGATTTTTTTTCTTTCAGGTTTAAAGACCATTGTCGGTGCCGTAATTGAATCAGTTAAAAATCTACGAGATGTGATAATTTTAACAATGTTTTCCCTCTCCGTATTTGCACTAATGGGTTTACAAATTTACATGGGAGTCCTCACACAAAAATGCGTGAAAAACTTTCCTCATGATGGCTCCTGGGGGAATCTTACAGACGAGAACTGGGAAAGGTTTATGGATAACGAAAGTAAGTATACTTGAGACATATTATTTTTTACTATGACCTTAATTTACATACTACAAAGTATAATAACTTTCAGTCACGTTTATTTATTGCTTTTTGTTTATTGCTTTTATTTTTATTTGTTTATTATATTATTAACTACTCTAGTTTATTGGTTTACCGATACCATTAAAATTTTCTCTGACGGTGATTTATAGAGGGCTATAAAATTTATATAATTTAACAAAGACGAATACCCAATAGATACATATTAACATACGAGTATACGTAGATATCTATTATTATTAGTGAAGAAAAAACGTAGTTACACACAAGGGTCAGGCATAAGATTAAAGATTAAGAAAGCAGATTTATTAAAAAATAGCTGTACCCTACGCGCTGTTACTCCATCAACCAAAATAAATTTGAAGGAAAGGCATTAGAAAAATATTCAATTCATTTTGAGTCAATTTATTGATTTTGTTAATTTCGAAGTAATTGTGACATTGCTACGTTTCGTTTCAATTTGATATTTATTGAAGTACTGTGAGATACACAATATTTCTTGTTTTTCCTTCTGGTGTGTAAAAGAATAAATCAGGTTTTCTGTGTCTAAATCACGTGAGCAGGCCACATAGAGCTGCCCACGTGAGAAGCATGGATTCTTCAAATTCAATCCACACACTTGCAACGATTTTCCTTGTGCTTTGTTGATAATCATTGCGAAAGTGAGTCGCACCGGGAACTGTAACCGTTTGAATTCTAATGGCATATCTGTCGGCAACAGTGCGTCTTCTTCACCTTTGAATTTTCCAGTCAAAATTGTTGTCTCGATAACATTGTTCATCATTTCCTTGACTGAGAGTCTGGTTCCGTTACAAAGTCATGGTGGATTTATGTTTCAAAGAAGAATAATTTGTACGATAATTTTCAATGTAATAAAATATATTTCAAATGCATAATTTACGATTCTATAAAGGATATACAGACAAACATTCATATGTATATTATATTATATATATAAATATATATATATATATATATATATATATGTATATATATATATATATATATATATATATATATATATGTATATATATATATATATATATATATATATATATATATATATATATAGAAAAGGAGTACGACCGTTAATCCAAAATAAACTAAGGTACACTCGAAGAGTGGTGGGTTTTTCGGTCAAAGTGGAGAAATAAAAAACAAAGAAGATGGCTACTTCATCTATTTATTGAAGACGTTTCGCTTTCTTCTCAGAAAGCATCATCAGTTCATCTAAAAAGAACAATATGAAACCAAACATGCATAGAGAGGTTAAAAATGTGTGTTACCTTACAAAGACATGTAGCAGTCAATGATGTTAAAAATATTAAAAAGCTTACGAAACTGGACATTTAGAGTTAAAGTTGTATAAAACAATTAATTGAAACTAGGTATAGTTTACAAATTAACAAAATTAGCACAGCAAAAGAATATGGGATAATCATACATGTATACAAAAAAGTTATTATAAAAACTTATGTAAAAAACATTAAGGTTTTTTTTTACGTGTAAAGAACTAGAAAGATCATGAGAATGCACTTCCAACAATTTATTTATAATCAGTTAAATTTTAATTTTGACTTTAGGTAACATTATTGAATTATTTAAGATTAATATAGTAATAAAGATAAAAAATGAAGTTACCAGTCTTAAGCTTACTAAATCTCGCAGGTAAATGAATTTACAGGTTAAACACTCACGCAAACAACGTGAATAGATATGGCCTTGAGGTCAAAATGACAGAACAGCAAGGCAAAATACCAACCTCTAATACAATAGAGTAGCGGTACATTCATAGAATGTGATAAATTTGGTTGACAACTTGTCGTTAAAAAGCCAAAAAATGAAAGGAAAAGGTGGTTAAGATCACCATTTTCCCCCCAGTGATTGATTTGTTAACAAAGAACAAAGCATGCGAGGTCAATCCAAAATATCATATATTATAATATTTATGATGTCACTGGTTAGCCTGCCAACAGGTGAAGATTAATTCAACTTCCACAGTCCAAGGTTCATAGCATTTGGAACTGTGAATGAAAAAGATACTATGAATCAATTTCAATTTAACATTTTACCAAACAAGTTAATCAAAAGGAACAATTACTTTAAGTAAGTCATTTAAAGAAGAACCATAGCTTTGCACGAAAAGGTATGGTTAGGTATAGGTATGAATAGGTATGAATAGGTAACTATTTGGTCAATATCACTTTTACATACTTAAAGTAATTGTTCCTTTTGATTAACTTGTTTGGTAAAATTTTAAATTGAAATTGATTCATAGAATCTTTTTCATTCACAGTTCCAAATGCTATGAACCTTGGACTGTGAAAGTTGAATTAATCTTCACCTGTTGGCTGTCTAACCAGTGACATCATAAATATTATAATATATGATATTTTGGATTGACCTCGTATGCTTTGTTCTTTGTTAGCAAATCAATCACTGGGGGGAAAATGGTGATCTTAAATACCTTTTCCTTTCATTTTTTGGCTTTTTAACGACAAGTTGTCAACCAAATTTATCACATTCTATGAATGTACCGCTCTATTGTATTAGAGGTTGGTATTTTGCCTTGCTGTCATTTTGACCTCAAGGCCATATCTATTCACGTTGTTTGCGTGGGTGTTTAACCTGTAAATTCATTTACCTGCGAGATTCAGTAAGCTTAAGACTGGTAACTTCATTTTTTATCTTTATTACTATATTAATCTTACATAATTCAATAATGTTACCTAAAGTCAAAACTAAAATTTAACTGATTATAAATAAATTGTTGGAAGTGCATTCTCATGATCTTTCTAGTTCTTTACACATAAAAAAAAAACCTTAATGTTTTTTATATAAGTTTTTATAATAACTTTTTTATATACATGTATGATTATCACATGTTCTTTTGCTGTGCTAATTTTGTTAATTTGTAAACTATACCGAGTTTCAATTAATTGTTTTATACAACTTTAACTCTAAATGTCCAGTTTCTTAGCTTTTTCATATTTTTAACATCATTGACTGCTACATGTTCTTTTTAGATGAACTGATGATGCTTTCTGAGCAGAAAGCGAAACGTCTTCAATAAATAGATGAAGTAGCCACCTTCTTTGTCTTTTATTTCTCCACTTATATATATATATATATATATATATATATATATATAATATATATATATATATATATATAATATATATATATATATATATATATATATATATATATATATATATATATTTAATCAGTGCAAAACTCAATGGCTTGAGCAGGTAATAAAAAATACCTGCAAATATAAATTATCGAAGAAGTAGTACGCAGATATTATTCTTTCTAGTTTCTAGCTCTTATGTCTCAGTAATAGAGGACTCCATACATTAGACTTCAGTCATAGATTTTAGACAGATTTTAGTCTGTCAGGATACGGTTCGTAGCCAAAAAGTAGATGGTGGTTGTCGAAGGTTTGTCTGAATCTTTCGGAGAATTCGTGGACCATTTTACGGGAGTCAGGATCTAAGAGGCCTGAAACTTTATAAAGTTTATCAAGAGGGGTTTGTTTTATCAGCCCGTAATGAGTCCATATTTTGTTCGGGCTGGTGTTAACTTTCTTTACGAGCGCAGATCTGAATTATCTAAATCGAAATTATCTGAATGATCCTTTGTGAATCCTATATAAACCTTAATTAAAAGTTGACGTTGGTTGATTGTTTTATTGGTGTATAGGTTGAAAAGTATCGGAGCTAGAACGATAACCTGAACTGAGCCGTTTGTTTGGGTTCGTTAGCGACTTTAAAGACTCAAGTAGGATCGTCTATTTGCAGTAGTAATTTCATTAATTTGGCAAGTTGGTCGTCTTTAAGAGTGACGTAAACTTTCTGCAGAAGGTTCCTTTGATTAACGGTGTTATACGCGGCGCTTAGATCTGTTATCTGGAGTAGATCTGTAGATCTGTATATCTATATAAGGAGTAGGTCTGTTATCTTTTTTTCTTCAAATTCATTCTCGATGTGTTTCGTTAGAGCTAGAATTTGGCTGGTGTAGGTCCCCGCAAAACCAGCTTGCTGTGGTATGATTTTCGAATCTACCTCTTTACAGGATAAGTCTTATATACAGTTTTTATAGGTGTCGGAGAAACGATATAAGGCGGTAGCTCTTTGGCTTTTCCCAGGTTTTGGTATTTGTAATATCGTTCGGCAGTTATTAAACAGGCGTAGAATCCAGATTTTTGCCACAGTGCCAAAATGTTTCATTTGCTCTACGCATATATCATAGATTCCTACAACTTACCCATTGTTGAGTGAATTTAGTCCTTTGTTGAGTTCTGCCATGGTGAAAAGTGTATCAAAGTAATTTTTCTTGATTGTTGAGGAACGGCTAATACCTTTTCTTGCATTTAGTTTGTCGTTAAGAATTAGTTAGTAAGCTATCTGGTTGGGAGTACCGTTCCAAGGCGCTTTGCTTACCCTTATATTGAAATAAGCGACTAGTATTTATACAACAATAGGTCTCACCATAAACTTAACTTCCTGAAGCAGCAGTAACTAGAAGAATAATCATATATACTTATAATTTGTCAAATAGTGGGTAACATATTATTCAAATACTATAATTATAACATATTTTGAAATGGTTTATTTCTTTTAGCAAATTGGTATGTAGATGAAAGTGGAGACTATCCTTTATGTGGTAATTCTTCAGGAGCTGGTCAGTGTAAACCAGGTTACACATGTCTTCAGGGGTACGGTGATAATCCAAATTACGGTTATACAAGTTTTGATACTTTCGGTTGGGCATTTCTATCTGCCTTTAGGTTAATGACTCAAGATTACTGGGAAAATCTTTACCAATTGGTAAGTTAATAAGTTAATTTTCGACAGGATATAGATGTTGGATTTATATATTCTTTAAATATTTTTTTTCTTTCAAACGTTTTCTTTTTAGGTATTACGATCCGCTGGTCCATGGCACATGCTATTTTTTATTGTGATTATATTTTTGGGATCATTTTATTTGGTTAATTTAATATTAGCTATTGTAGCGATGTCTTATGACGAACTACAAAAGAAAGCCGAAGAGGAAGAGGCAGCTGAAGAAGAAGCCATCAGGGTAAGATCGTGAAAAATATATATTAACGTAGTAGTACTCAAGCAATGTAAATGGTGTATATACATCGGCAAATTAAAAAAAAATGGAGTTTAATATAATTTAAAGTTGAATTTGACATTAAATATGAACAAAATTGCTTAAAACGAAATGGTAATTGCTAATTCTACTGTGTTTTCATTGGCATTATCCCATTTTAAAGATATTTAAAAGTAACAGATAGAAATAGTGTTTTTATAAAAATCAAGTATCCAAATCTGAGAGACATACTTTTATAAACTGTAACTGCATTTTTTTCAATATGCCGATGTATTGCTGTGGAACACAATATATTTTTTGAGTTATGGTTCTTAGGAAGCCGAGAAAGCCGCGCAAGCGAAACAGGACAGAGCAGATGCGCGCGCAGCGGCAGCAGAGGAAGCACGAGAAGCTGCAGCCGCCGCACTAGCTGCCGAAAACTGTCCAGATATTGTAAAGTCCCCATCCGATTTTTCCTGCCACAGTTACGAGCTCTTCGTGGGACAAGCCAAAGGTCACGATGACAACAACAAGGAGAAGATGAGCATACGATCGGAAGGACTAGATTCAGTGAGTGAGCAGCGAAGAATACCTACTAATCCCACCAAGATGCGGAAAGTTAGCGCTGTAAGTGTCTTGATACTTTTGAGCCTCTCTCAAATTTGCAACCATCACTGCAAGTGGCTAAATAAACTGGTATTGACGCGTTTTTTACCATTTTTCCATACAATCAGAAGAAATACGTCTTAAACAAGCATCGTTGGTTTCATGAAACTAACACATTTTAGATCACAACCTTCTAATTCTCCTTTTCGCTCTTTTGGCTGAACGAAGTGACACGTGTCTAATGGTATTAAGAAAACGAATCATTTATTTATTCTTTTGCCTTATGTTGTTTTCTGTTTTCGTTTAAGCTTACATATTACATGTGTCTTACATTTCTTTTTCCTTACCTCTTGTTTGGTTTCAATATCTTCTTTTTTATTCATTTATTTTTTTAACTGTGTAAATCTTTATTTACTGTACCCTTTTCAATTTATTATTTAGTGGTTATTTTAAGTCAGAGAACTCATATATTTTAAGAAAAAGTAATGAGTTATATGCTATTAATGGGTTTCTATGAATCGTATTGAATTTGATAGGGAAATGGTATGTAAAAATAATAATTACTTGAACCTTTTTTGCCTAGATTTTGTTAGTTTTGGCGTTTTAACTTCAAAACATGTCAACTTATTGACATGTTTTTAATCTGGTAGTACAAACCAGGATTGATGTTTTATAAGCTCATATGATAATTCATATCACTGGATCGCAATAGTAAGACGTGATTTGACGTCACTCTGTCCATGTGCCCATTTAGTCATGTGTCATTATTGATCAATACATGTCTTTTCGATATATGTTTAATATATTAACTTTTCATGTACTAAAAAATAAGAAATATTTTAAAACACAAAACCTACAATGATTATAATACTGATTTATAATAAAGCAGAATAACAGGAAATAACTTTAAATTAGATAATTTAACGTATTTTTCATTTTTTAGACATTAAAATAATCTTTTAATGCAAAATACAGGTTTTATGTGTTATTTATGAAGAAAAACTAATATTTTTAATACTAATGTATAGGAAATGGGTCAATACTCAAAATCTTAAGTAGTTTTTTATTGTTGTTGAATTTTTAGGCTACCGGTTTCTAGGCTTACAACGACCTATACACTGTGGCCTGATGATGGGGCAAATATTGTAAGCCTTGAAACCGGTAGTCTAAAAATTCATCAACAATAAAAAACTACTTAAGATTGTTAGTATTGACACATCTCCTATACATTAGTATTATGGACTCACATTGGCAACCTTATTTTTAAGTCTATTTTATGTTTAATTTACAAGCAAAGTTGTGTATCAAAGATATTTCGATCCAATAAGGAATCTTTTTAAATAATTGTTTCGCAGTCCAAGTACTGATCCTTGTGGGACTCCACTCTTGACTGGCTGATCAAGTGAGTAGTCTTCCTCGACACGAACCCTGAAGAATCTGTCGGATAAAAAATCTTGAATCCAAATATTAAACTTTCCGCGGATACCATAGTGATCCAATTTAGCAAATATTCGACGTTTTGTAACACAGTCGAAAGCTTTGGAGAAGTATAAGTGGACTACATAAACAGGATACCGATTATTTAAAGATGACCAATCATTTACACAATGAAGTAAGTTTGATATCGTTAAACGACCTGTGATAACGCTATAATCGTGAGGATAATCGTGACCTGTTAGTGAGGGATGACATTTTCTTAAAGGAGAAAGTCAGACATAGCTTCCGAAATAATGGATTCCATAACCTTGCCGACAATAGGATCCAGGCTGATTGCATGATAATTATTGCAATCAAGTTTATTTCCTTTTTATTATATGAACCAATTTCCAGGACAAGTGGAGAGAACCTCGATTAAAAGAAGCATTCATTGTGAGAGATATAGGGATGACTATAGATTCTGCACATTGTTTGAGGAAAAATGAGGTTAGTCCGTATAATCCAGGTGATGAATTATTGCGTAGTTTCCATAAATGATGTTTAATTGCATCCGGTGTGAAAGAGATATTATCAAGAGTTTTAGGGAAACGTGGGCACATTATTTGAGGCATGGTATCGTTAGATTCATCTGTAAAAACCTGCAAAAAAAATAACGATAAACATTCCAAAGATTCGTTATACGAAAAACATAAAGACCCGTCAGCTATTTAAGGTAATGGTATGGAGATTTTAGAAGATAAAGATGTACGAATGTACCGATAAACTTTTTTACTATTACCACTTGCAATGATAGATTCTTCAAATGCTGTCCTTTACTTTAGCAACGATTGTTTGACTCGGTTACAAAAATTACGGTGAGCAAGAAAATCATCAAGGAAACCAGTAAGTTTATATGTTCGCCAAAACTTTCGCTTATCTCGAATTAAACGGGTAGCTGAGAGGTTAATGCAAAGTTTTAGTTGATTTTTGTATAGCTGCTGTTCAGTTGTATAACGAAAAATTGTTGTAATAGCAGTATGAAGAAAAGGGTCCCACATTGACGATAGATCAGAGTGATTAAGAAAAATATATTGCCAGTTTATCTGGGATAAATCTGAATTAACATTAAAGAAATCAGTAGTGGCATTACGAAATTATTTTTTCAAAGAGTTGTTAAACTTAATTGAATGTGAGCAGTAATAAGCGAGTTATCAGAAATACCCATACGACAGAACACTTTAAGTGTAGAAATTCGTGTAGATCGTCAATTAAAGGATTATTGTTTTCACTAAACCTTGTAGGTTCAGTTATTAGCTGTAATAAATTGGAGTTCATGTAGGTAGTATCAGTTTTGAAAATAATGGAAATAATGGACCAGCTAATCCCTGGAAAATTAAAATCTCTAACAAAAATGAGATTTTCAAGGGATGATTATTCCTTAGTTTTGTCAATAAGCATATCGTCCTGAGTACGTACTGTATCTAGAGGTCGATATATGCAAACTATATTAAATATAAAAGAGTTATTGGTAATAAGTAATTGAATAATTTCTATACCTGGTACGTCTATTGTTTTATTACTGATCGAAAAAGTATTATTAATTTCATTTGCTAAAAATAGGTGCATACTTCTCCCCCATAACGATTACCTCTGTCTCTACGAAAGATGGTTAAATTATCAATGTTTACAATAACATCGGGGATAAAAGAATTAAGCTACGTTTCTGTTAGGAGAATAATATGAAGTTTTAAAAGTTGAACAGTACTTATAAATTCATTAAATTTGAAAAGCCTATCCGCAAATTTTGGTGCAAGAAAATAATTATGAACGAAATTGCATTATCTTTGAACAGCCATTCACATATTTGACCGTAAGGTCATTTTCTCCATTATTTTTATGAGTTTCAAGCTCTGTACAAAGTTCCTTTAACCGAAGTTGTTGTATAAATGTCCGCTTTAATCCGCAAATTTTGGTGCAAGAGAATAATTATGAACGAAATTTCATTATCTTTGTACAGCCATTGACATATTTGACCGTAAGGTCATTTTCTCCATTATTTTTATGAGTTTCAAGCTCTGTACAAAGTTCCTTTAACCGAAGTTGTTGTATAAATGTCTGCTTTAATGTCCACTAGTAGACTCTTGATTTCAGTAATATTTTTAATGTTTGAACTACATGAATTGAAAAGTATACGTATCCCACGTACTTTTTGCCTCGGAACTCGATCATCGACCGACAGATCCGTACAAGCGATGGGTATTGATTTCTTACAGCCAATCACACTGTAGTTTTCTATCGGAGGTAAAGTTAGCTTTGAACAATTAGCGCAAAACGATATATTAGGCATGATTAAGTTTGTGATAGTTTTGGATATAAATTATAATTATTAGATTTAATAATAAACAGCAAATATATCGTTATCACTTACGTAAATGTTTAAAAACACAATCACAATATTTTTATTGCTTTTTAACAACACATTTGATCGAAGTCTGAACAGCAAGTGACGTTTTGGCAGTTTTTGACGCAATAACTTGAAGTGCTGAATCGAAATCCGTCGTCAGTTTTCCTCTGTCTATTACAGTTTCTTCAATCTAAGGCTGGACAGACGGATTTTATTAATTTTTTCAAAACCAGAAGTGATTCTTTCAGTTTTGACAATTTTTGCTATAATAAATTATTATAGTATTAATATTTTGATTCAATGTACTGCTAAATTAAACTGACGGCAATAATTCAAGTGTTTTTGATTATAGAAACAAAAGTACCGGAAATCATGGAATATTATACTTAATGTACAATATTGCACTGTACCAATACAAGCTATTTTTGGACAGAAGTGCGGGAAACAATCTAAATCAAGAAATATATGTGAAGAACGCTGGAAGAGTGAGGAATATTGTACTGTGACTATTACCTGTTATTTTTGGAAAGAATTGCGGGAAACGATTCAAATCCAAATAGGTAAATCGTAACTACAATCAAACCGACAGATAATACTTTATTTTGGCTATAGATTTTGATTATATATTAAAACCAAAATTTTACTATTAGTAAACGAAATTTCGTCTCATATTCATATAAATTTTACCTGTTATCTGCTTTATTATCTAGAACAGTATCTGTAAAACATTCCAACAATAGGATATTTAAATTTAGATGGGATATCTGTTCCATTTTTGTGCAAACTCAATATTTTGCTATTAATTTAATTTAATAACGACAGGGTATAATGGTAAAATAATTTTTTCTTTTGTTATGTGCAAATTATTCTAGAAGAAATACTATCAGTTTTCCATAGATGTGTCTCTTTCCATAATTAGCTTACTAAAGCCATATAATATTGTCAATAGTAAGCAACAAACAAGATGCTACAGATTAGGACGCTTATGTTGCCCAATAATTTAGTTGCCAGGTAACGTGTTACCCTCATTTAGACTATATCACACCTTTTGGCCATTCATACAAAAAGTTGTATATTGTGAAGCAACCCTGATATTGAATTTAATTTGATCGAAATTCGATTGCTGTCACAAACAGTCTAAAATATATTATTTGGGGCACCTAATTCAGTAATGTATGCAAAATGGTTTACTCGATTGAATAATTTAATAATGTTAAATTTCTAGATAAGCTAAATCGCGTAAAATTTAGGTATTTATAAATATGTCGGCTAAAACCAGTAAAATATATCTGCTAATACGTACATTTTAAAGACACGCTATTTTACCATTATGTTATTAAGGCCCACTTTTTAGTATCTGTTTTATAATAGCAAAATTTTAACATACATTTTTTTAGATTCACGTATAGAAACAAATTATTAATCTGTTTCACGTTTTCACCAACTTAGCCTTAAATACAAAGAGCTGCATTTTATAAACTATGTTCCAGTTAGATATACAAAGGGCTATTCAATAAGAAATCAAGGTAAAAAAAAGTAAAAAAATATATAATACAAAACTTTTACATCGAAGTGAAAACTTCTGTTATAATTGGTATATCTATCCATGGCGCTACAGCCCAACTCGAGCCCTGGCCTCCCTCATCAAACCTCTCCCTCCGTTACGGTCAGTAGTGATTCTCCTCAACGATTGACTGCCAAGGAGATTTTTAGCGTCCTCGTCCACATCCTCCTCCCATCTCTTTCTTGGTCTTCCAATGGGTCTCTTCCCCTGCATTCTTCTTGCATTCAACAGTTTTTTTGGAAGCCTGTTTTCTTCCATCCTAAATACATGGCTTGCCCTGGCCATGTACCTTTCTTTCAAAAATGTGTATGCGGATTATGATCTTTTAGATTCGTATCTTAGTTCTTTGATGTACCTCACGTGATATAAATATCGGACTCATGGCAAATTGGCCAGGATGATTATTCTGCTAAGCGCTACATCGTCAGTGCTCTCCTTTGTGATGTTTACTCCTAGGTATCTATTTTTTCTAACTTGTCAACTGTCAAATATGGTCGTGTTGCTCTCTCCAATCGACTTTGTACTAGGATTTTAGTCTTTTTTGTTTATAGATAGACCTATTTGTTTAGCATGTGATTTAAGTTCTGTATACATATTCTTTGAAAAACGAACAGCTCGAAACCTCCCTACGCATCTGGTATTTATAGATCTGGAGAAGGCTTATGATACAGTTCCTTTAAAACTCTTATTTAGTGTCTTGACGAAAACGGACCTTAGTAAAACATATCTAAAAGCAATACTGAACATCTATAAATGTCCTCAAAGCACTGTAAAAACAGGAAATACTTTCTCAAGGGTATTTACAGTAACGAAAGGCTTGAGACAAGGATGTTGTCTTTCCCCCACCCTATTCAAAATATATATCCAAGAAGCACTGCACCAGTGGAGACAAAAATGTACGGGAATGGGGTTGAAGCTTAACAACCATTATCTGACAACGCTGTTCTTTGCAGATGATCAAGTACTAATTGCAAGCTGTGAAGAAGATGCAGATTATATGCTTAGAAAGCTCAAAGATGAATACGAAAAATGGGGGATGAGTATGAATATGTCTAAAACAGAATATATGCGAATAGGCAGTGAAGACGAAGACCCGGATTTGGAAATTAGACAAATGAAAAGGTGCTACGAATACAAATATTTGGGAAGTATTATCTGCAGTAAAGGCACAACGGAACGAGATATAGACTATAGAGTGCAACAAGGCAGGAAGAGTGTTCAAATTCTGAATTCGATACTTTGGTCCAACAAAGCTACTATGAAAACTAAAATGACTATCTACAAAGTAATTGTAGAGCCCATTCTTACATATGGAGCAGAATGTTGGCAAATGACAGTAAAAGGAAAGAAAAAAGTTGACACGGTTGAAATGGACTACCTAAGAAGAGCTTGCTGTATATCAAGAGTAGAACGTATACCTAATTCTGAAATTAGAAGAAAAACAGATAGAGTACATACAACTTCTGAAAGAATAGAAACTAGACAGTTAATATGGTATGGACACGTACAGAGGATGGACGACAACAGATGGCCAAAAAGAGCTATGGAATACAATCCAAGTAATAGAAGGAAACGAGGAAGACCAGCCAAGTCTTGGATACAAGGTGTTATGGAAACCATGAAAGACAGAGCCATTGATGAAGACACCTGGAGAGATAGAAAAAGATGGCGATCGAAATGCGGGAAGCGGCAGAAGCTGTAGGATCCCCGCTTATATATATATATATATATATACATATTCTTACCTGTTGCTTTGGTTCTGCTCATGCCCTCTTTATGGATTGGGCAGATGATACTCTTATTCCACTCTTTTGGCATTTTCTCTTGTCTTCTATGTATGACCTTATATACCTTTTTCGTTATTTTTGTTCCTCCCAACTTGAACAATTCTGCGGTTATTCCATCGCATCCAGTGGCCTTGTTATTTTTCTGCAGTTTTTTTTGCCCTTTTAACTTTATCGGTGGCGGTTTTGTTATTCCATTCTCTTCGTTTTCTGCTCTTCCTACCTATTGGTATATATTTAATTAAAAAAGTAAATCAAAATGGATTACAATAGTTGATTTTTATTCAGAACGAACCTTTTCGGACTTATCAGTCCATCTTCAGTGGACTTTGAAGTAGTTGCGCTAATAATCTCAACACTAAGCAGTGGGTGAGTTGATATTGTAAACTACATATTTAAAAATATAAAATTAAACTTCCATGAAAATAGATTTAACTATCCGGGAACGATGTGTCCCTACTCGAAACAACACTCACGTCGGTCTTGGTCTGCAATAGCGAGCCAACTAGATCGATGATTACTTTAAGATCGGGATCGGAGAGCTGTATGCTAGTTACTTTTCCTTGTAGTGTACTGATTTTTTGATAATAAGACTGCAACTGAAGAAAACAACTTGCGAGATGGCCAGTAGGGGTTTTTTAAGGTACATAATTACTTAAAAGGTTGATAATCGGTAATTATTACTGCCTCTGCTCCTTCAGTATAGTCTAGAAATCAAGAAACTGCCCAGACAATGGCAAGCGCTTCTCTTTCCCTTGTTGAGTACTTTTTTTGGCGGCTGTAACGAGTCGGCTAGCATATATTCTATATATGGCGACCGTTTTCGCCTTCTTCCTGGACCAATAATCTATCAAGAGCGTAGGCACTTGTAGTCGTCTTTATAATGAACGAAAGACTAGCATCAGCTTGTCATAGCACTGGTTCTATAGTCACTCATGTTTTTAAATCTTCAAAGGCATTTCTATGAACTTTTTAATTAAATTGGTACGGTACTCAGCTTTTTTAGCAAACTGTTGAATGTAACGCCTATACCAAGAATTGATGTAAATAAAGGATAAGATCTGTCTGGCGTTCTTACTGGCATAAACAAAGGGATACTGACATGAATCTCCTAGACCAAAGGGATAACAAAAAACAACAAGAAAGACCTCTAGCTATTAGAAATAAGAACGCCGCTTCGAAGAATCCTAATCTTACTGGAAAAAGGAAAAAAGGATCTTCTTTATTAAAATAAAGAACACAAACAGGGGTTAGGAGACTTTTCTAAAATAAACAAAATGGTTCAGAGAGATAAATTAAACATTTATTGTGTCTCACCACAAACAGTTATAAATACAGATAATACATAAAGACTATATCAATAGTCACAAAAGTAAATATAAAAATAACAAAGAAAAACTTACATGTGTCCTATTCGTTTACAAGTGAGAATTGCAGCAAAACTTACAAATGTTATTGGGCTATTAACTGTGGCAAATAAAAAATTATTACAAGTAAAGAATTATCTTTTTAAATAATGAAAGCAATTATTATTTTTTTTTAAATGTCTATCTTGACTTTAAAATTTAAACACAGAAAAAGTTACCTGAACCTTACTAAATCTCATTCTGCACAATGTCTGGGGTAGGAAACTGGATACATTAAAACCTCTGGAGGCATATCTGGGATGACGACCAGGGACAAGAAGATGAGGGTGGAAGCCAGCACCGGCTGGAACACAAACCTCGAAAACTGGTCTCCTTTAAAGACTGAAACAGGCACAGCACAACGGCAACATGAGGTCATCTTCAAAAACTGTTGTGAAACTGCTCAATACTACACATTTATCACATACTACACAATAATCTTTTAAATTCATTCGCTTAACTTAATACAAACAATATATATAAACTGGAATATTTATTTGAAACGCAGAATATCCTAAAAACGGTTTCGATCAAAGAATACCGACAAAATACACATCTTGCGAAATATAAATAAACTATAAAATGGTTTTTATTAACTCTAGCGACGCAAATAAAAGGAAGTTGAAAGATTAGGTGTTTTAACTTGTACGAAAGGAAACTGAAATACACTATTTGATATTTTAACAATTACGAGGGGATTTCAATACATATCCAAAGAATTTTCAAATGCTACAACCTTCTGAATAAAAGTAGCTTTAACAGGTGTTAAAGTATTTTACCACTTTTACCACGAATGTCAAAAGTCGATAACGAATGGAGGAAACTTTAAAAATACCAGGATGTTTCAAAATCAGGCTGAATTATATTTTAAAGTAGGTCAAATAAAACATTTTGACGGTAATCTTCTACTTGCTAATTTGAGAGACACTGTATTGTATTGTGTATGTTAACTTTACCTCATTAAAATGCAAGCTGTAAAAAACAATTTTCAAGTGATCTTAATAAAGACGAAGTACAGGAGTGCAGGAACCGCTTGGTATTAGACACTTTATATGGCAATATGCATCCATCCCAATCAGTTTAACTTCAAAAGACAATGTTGTCAACTTTAAACCGTCAGAAATAATTGTTAAAACTATGAATACAATAAATTTATAATACAAGAAAGAAGTCTTGAATATGTTGCCTGTGTAAGTCCATTATAAATAGGTAAAAGGAAATAATAATAAGACTGACTCACAATCAATAATTTTTACAATAACTACACGTGGTCAGAGACCCACCAACATAACATAAACGCATCGTTTAGACTAGAATTTTTTTTACTTAACTCAATTTGTTTAAACTTAAATTAAATAAAACTTCTTGTTTTGTCGAACAGAGGTATA
Source organism: Diabrotica undecimpunctata (assembly GCF_040954645.1). Taxonomy (NCBI): domain Eukaryota; kingdom Metazoa; phylum Arthropoda; class Insecta; order Coleoptera; family Chrysomelidae; genus Diabrotica; species Diabrotica undecimpunctata. The sequence continues at coordinate 17,518,714 of NC_092812.1, forward strand.
AAACTTTTAACCATAAATGACTAATATTTGTTAAAATTGTTTAAGTGTTACAGAAATTAGTTAAACAGACTTACCAATGTTCTTGTGGGTGTGGACGTTATATATTGTCTTGGTACTTTACAAGCTCAAAATAAGATAAATCAAGCAAGCAATTTAATTGAACCCAGCCTGTGAGAAATGTTCACCCCTAGGAATTACGTTCGGGTGTAACAATTCATTGGAGCGAGGTGTGTTAACTCGAGTAAAACAGGAGTCACCCTACCGCGCTCCAATGCTCCAGACCATCCCTTTCCCCCCTATAGCACTCTGATGCGCGATAGGGGCACAACTATCAGTCAAATGCTCTTCATGTGGAGGTCCTGGGTAATAGAACACCAACATGGTTTCCTAACCGAATGCAAAACTAAGGACAGCGCATTGTCGCTATGATCCTGAATAAGATAAATTTTACTGTTCATCCGTTTAAATAGTTCATCCACTACGTGAAGTTAAATCCGCATCCGGCTCTCAATTGTCTTATTTTCCAGAATACCAACCTTATTATTTTAGAATAATTTAGTTAATTTTTGGAATTTGTTAATTAATTTGTTATCAACAATTCTCTACCTCTCTATATTTTCACAATAAAATATTTAAATTCAAAAAATTTTACATATACCGTTACAGATAGTCCGTACACACCGACAAGTGTTGTTTTTCCATCTTTGTACTTAATATTCATTTTGTTTATTATCTCATTACCAAATACTGACTTATAAGTTTGAATTTTGTAAATCTGATCTTTTTGAGTTTCTGATACAAAACTTTTTTCAGTTGTTACATTTAATTCATTTTGTTAAAAGTATGCCAATACATATTATTCATATTAGATTACAACTATCCATTTAAATATTTAATCACTATTTCAGTAATTACTTTTACTTCACAACATATAGTTGGTTAATCTTATTTACATTACTAATAAATAGAAGAAGAACTGTCACACTTTAACCTACAACTTCTTCTTCTTCTTCTTTTGGCATCATAACCCTGGATGGGTCTTTGCCTGTCTGGCTATGTCCTTCCATTCAGATCTCTCTTGTGCCCTTCTTCTCCATTGTTTTATGTTCATTGTTTTCAGGTCGTCTTCCACGTCATCCAACCATCTCGTTCTGGGCCTTCCTTTTTTTCGCCTTCCTATGGGCTTCCATTGTAACATTTTCTTTGTTGTTTTGCATCGTTTTGTTTTTGCACATGTCCCAGCCATGACAGTCTTTGACTTTTCACAAATCTTACAATGTCATAACCTTCATTTAACTCATTAACCTCGTCGTTTTTCCTGATTCTCCATGTGCCATCTTCCTCTTGTACCGGGCGATATACTTTCCTCAGTATTTTTCTCTCGAATGTCCTGAGTTGGGCTTCATCTTTTTTCGTCATTACCCAAGTTTCACATCCATAGGTTACTACGGGTCTAATCAGTGTTCTGTAGATAGTCATTTTGGTTCTTTTGTCTAATAATTTCGATGTCATCAATCTTTTATTAGCATAGTATGTACGATTCCTGCTGGAAATACGTGCATTAATTTCGCTACTTACGGAGTTCTTCTGATTGATTTCTGTGCCGAGATATGTAAAGGCATCCACTTGTTCGATAGTATAGTTGTCTATTGTGATATTATTTTCATTGTCAGTTATTCTTTTGACTGTCATATACTTCGTTTTTGCTTCGTTTATTTTGAGACCTCTTTTTCTTGCTTCAGGATCAATTTGTTTGAACACTTCCATTAGTCGTGGCTTATTCCTACTAATGATGGCTACATCGTCTGCATATGCAGTAATTTGTACTGATTTGGTGTTTATATGGCCGGTTATATTGGTTTTTCTGATGACTGCCTCAAGAACTAGGTTGAATAGCATGGTTGATAGGGCATCTCCCTGTCTTACTCCAATGTTGATGTTAAACAGGGGAGTCAGTTCTCCATCTACTCTGACTGCGGCTTTTGAACCCTGCAACGTCATTTTTATGAGGCTGATGTATTTCTTAGGTATACCTAGAGTACAAAGGTCTTCCAGCATTCTGTCTCTTTTTACACTATCAAAAGCTTGTTTAAAGTCTATATACATATTATATAGGTCTATGTCGTATTCATAAGCTCTTTCTTGTATCGTTCTTAGTATGAATATGTTATCTGTAGTGGCTCTATTTGGTCTGAATCCATTTTGATAATCACCAATTATATTTTCGGAGTATTCTAATAATCTATTGTAGATTATACCAGAAAGAATTGTGTTTATTACATTTGGCAATGTAATTGGCCTATAATTCTGGCATTCCCTCTTATCTCCTTTTTTATATATTGGCTGTATGAGGCCAACTGTCCATTCCTCTGGCATTTGCTCCTTCGTCCATATTAATGTTATTAGGTAATGGATTCTTTCCCAGAGTTCGGATCCTCCATGCTTTAATAATTCTGTCGAAATTCCGTCCGTTCCTGGTGCTTTATTGTTTTTTAGTTTATTTATTATCTGAACTCCTTCTTCATAACTCGGATTTTCGATGTGCAGCTCCGCCGTATAATATATTGTCTCGTTCTGATCATTTTCGTTGTCTGCATTTAGATTTTCTTCGAAACATTGTTTCCATCTCATTATAATTTTTTGCTTCTCTGTTAGTAGTTCTCCGTCCTTGTCTTTGCATATCGTTAGTTTTGGTCTAAATGACTTTGTGCTTTCTTTTATGCATTTATAGAATTTTCTGCTTTCGCGTCTGTTGTTATGCTTTACGATTTCTTGTACTTGTTTTTTTTATAGCCTCTCTTTTCTTTCTTCTGCATAGTCTTAACCTACAACTACTTGTCAATTTTACCTCTTAAAAATCTATTAGACAACAAAAAACTAGTCCTTTTTGCCAGTTTCTCTCCTTGGAAGTAATGTAGTCCACTAAGCGCCCCCCTTTTAAATTAAATGTCTGTTGTGTCTTTTTGAATGTGTTCTGTTTGTCCCTAAGTGTCCTTAAGTGGTTTTTAATTTAAATTTATTTGACAACACAACAATTCTGTCCTAATACAGACCAAATCAATTTATCATAATTTGATAATTACAAGTTGGAGTTATTGCACACCCATAACTTATACATCTACCTTTTTATATATTGTCATACAGCTACACATTTCCAAAATATACCTCTTGAATAAATATAACTAAATTTTAAATATTATAACACATCACATTCATTTCAACAAAAAAATCTACACAATATCTTTTTCCTAGTTTATTTGTTAATAACTCTCCCCTCAAGAACTTTCTCTCTATTTATTGAATATTTACAATAAAACCTATGATCGCCTGTTACCAGTTTACCACAACAGTTTAAACTATGTTTTCTAAAACACTAAATAATAATCCTTGTATCGGCCGGTAAGTACTATTTATTGGTTATTTATTTATTTAATTTTAATTTACTAGATTGTTTTTTGTTACTTTATTTTACTTTGTTTGTTTATTTATAATATTTAATCATATTTAATAGTCGCACACATATAATATTGTCATAATTGCTGTATTTTCTTTACCAGACAGCCCCCTAGTACAGGTTTTATAATTTCAGCATTTAGTTTACTATGTACCGTTGACCTGAAGATGCATCGCAAATTATAGTATGCGAAACCATTCGTTGGTGTTAGAATAAATTGATTGTGAGAAAGTCTTGTTCTTATTTCTTTTTACCTATTTACAATAACGAAGCATATGATGAGCTGCAAGAAGTTGAGTTCACACTCACTCAATAGTGAATATTTTGTTACTTTAAGTTTTTTCCTTTTCAATAATTTGTTTGTTTAAATATTATTTTTTTTACTTTGTTAATTTCTTGACCAATAGAATATAATTAAGTACGATAATCTGTACTATAAAATACGACAATTTGAATAAGAGCATAGGCTTTTCTGACTTTGATGACCTGGCAACGCTGAATCAAAATGAATCCGGAAGCTGGAAGATACAGTCAGTGGCGATTTTCATCGCTTGGCTTCGAGTTTCGTCGACGGTAATTGTCCATTCCCGAAACTGGAGTCGTGGTGCTTATTGGAACAGAGGCGGCCTTTTACAAAGTAATTTAAGTAATGTCTGTGATTCTATTTCGATACTTAAAACTTTCTATCGACTTTAAGAAACTTAGCTTAAGGTTCTCATTTATATGTGAATTTATTTTTAAACTATTAGGTAATACTCGTTTGCCACATGCATGCGAGAGCATGTATTTTATTCAGGTGAAGACAAAATAATAGTCTCGTGGTATGCACTTTACGTTCTGAAAAAAGATTCCGTTAATGGTAATTTTGAAATTTGATAACTAAACTGCCTAACAAAAGCCTGTTTGAGTCGAGCGCGAAATTGGGACGAGTTCGCGCATGACGTCACAATGAGAGTGTTGTAAATATTCCCTGTAAGAAGATAGTCGCTCGAAACACAGTTAATTTTAATTGGCAATAAAAAGTCATTTTATAGATTAATAGAGTCTCTATTGGACTATTTCAGATTTATTGAAATATAGGTGGTTTATTATTTGGATTGAACAAATTAATAAACAACAGTCATAGTCATACTTTATTGATACTTTAAGACATTTAAAATAAATGTATAGGATACGTCACTACAGAATTTAGTATAAAATACATTAATGTGTATAATATAATATTCACAGTGTAACAAAATTGACAAAACATAAAATATATAAAATAACATTTTAACAAGTAAAATATGAAGCTACTGCAGTTTGTCCTCAAGATATTCATTTATGGAATAATATGCTTTTCTTAAGAGTAAGGACAATATAAATTTAGATTGTAATATAAAATGCTAACAAATGAATTTGTGGCATATTCAGCATTTAATTGTGAATAAACTTCGTCAAAAACTGTAGAAGAAATCCCTGCTTTAAACATCAACATATTTTCATCTGACATATCCGTGTAACTGATGGGTTTTTTATCTTTTTTCGATACTTTATTGGCTTGCAAATTTACACTAAGTGAAAATACTTTATGGTCACTGAAGTGACCCTTAAAAACATTTGATTTATAAAGATGCGGTTCGATATTTGCCAATATGTAGTCCAATTTTGTAGATGATGTTTTACCCACTTTATCTACGAAAACTCTTGTAGGAACCTCAGATGTGACTCTCAGATTATAACTTACCAAAAACTTGTTAAAAGATTGCTTATTAATAGACATGACAAGATAATCAATGTTTAGATCCCCATAAATATAAATAAATATCATGATATGACTTACTGCATAGCTCCAATATATTATGTAATTTACACAGAAAACTCTGAACTTCTCCTGATGGCGAACGATAAACACTAATAACACAAATTTTCCTATTGGCTATAAACAGAGAAATCGCATACCACTCACACACCATTTCTTCACTAAAGTTAGAGACATCTAATGTTTTGAATTTAATATAAACTTTGATGTAGATGATTCTCCATGGATATGGAACTTTCGACAAAAATAAGAGGCGATGTTGTATCCATTCGGGGTCATAAATTGGATGTTTTCTTCTGTACACCAATGTTCTGATAGATAAATTATATCGGGTGTTTCTTGCAATGTTAAGACTTCAAGTTTGAGTAACTTATTTGTCAAAGATGGAGCATTTAGTTGCAATATTTTTAAACAACTGTATGGTGATGAAAATGCCACCATGCAGATAAAGCTGGACGAAAGCACAAAAACTAATCCCATAAGACTACAACGGGGAGTAAGACAAGGAGACACCATCTCTCCCAAACTATTTACCCTTGTTCTAGAAGACATTTTTAAGAAACTAGAATGGAACAATAAGGGTATCAATGTCGACGGATCATACTTAAACCACTTGCGATTCGCAGATGACATAGTTTTAATAGCCGATAATATCCAAGAACTAAATGATTTTACAACAATTAAATGCAGTTTCAGGAACGGTAGGCTTAAAAATGAACTAAAGCAAAACAAAAATACTGAGCCGAGACCAGACAAATATAACAATACAAAATCATACCATAGAAAATGTTGAACATTATGTATATCTAGGTCATGTTATCAAACTAGGAAAACCAAATCAAGATGCTGAAATGAAAAGAAGAACACAACTGGCATGGGGCGCTTTCGGCAAATTAGCATATATCTTGAAAAACACCTCCATTCCTGTAAACTTAAAGAAAAAGGTGTATAACACATGCATACTACCAGTTTGTACTTACGGCTTGGAGACAGTAGCCCTTACCAAAAAATCTGGTAAAAAATTAGAAACAACGCAAAGAACAATGGAACGAATCATGCTTGGAATATCACTAAGAGACAAGATTAGAAACACCGAGATAAGACGTAGAACGAAGATTAGGAATATTGTGGAAGAAATTGCAAAAATGAAATGGCGCTGGGCAGGTCACGTAGCCCGATATAATGACAACAGGTGGACACGGAGAATTCTAGAATGGAGACCAAGGACAACAACAAGAAGCATGGGAAGACCTCAAAAAAGATGGGTAGATGACATAAGAACAGTGGCAGGCAAACAGTGTATTAGATTGGCGCAAGATAGAGAAAGATGGAAGCAATTGGGAGAGACCTACATTCAGGAGTGGATGGAAAATGGTTGACAAAGAAGAAGAGAGAATGATAAAAGTAACGTTTCTCTTGGATTTACTTGACTAAAAAAGAGTCTGGTGTATCTTCTTCAGTTGACAGACCTCTATTGTGATGCTCTCGATCTAAGAATCTTGTTCCTAACCTAAAGTTAAATCGTTCAATGCCAATTTTTTTCGGCCAAAAAGCAGGATTGTAAATTTCTTCCCTTAAGTCAGGTAGTACACCTATCATAAAACATTGATTATCCCTTCTTTTATGGTCAGTTGGTAACAATTTTACTTGTATATCCTCACAGTTTGTCTTAGTTATTGTGAAACTCTTGATGTGGTCTGCATTTACACTATCCGGAACTTTTGAGATGAATAGCCACAATTTTTTGTCTGGTTTTTCGGATTTTCCATGGAAATCCTTATTACTAATTCCAGTTCCCATTATTTTCTTGCGTCTTTTTGTAACAATCTGATATCCTTCATCGTTCGCCTTATTTGTCTGAACTCCCAGTTGTGATATGATTAAGATTCATTTTTGTGCTTTCCTCATTCTCAACAGTTAAATTTGTAATGTAGTCACATGTTTGTTCGGTTTAAATTTCCATTAATTGTGCATTTAATTTGTTTGGAGTAATTTTTGAAATACCCTGTATATTATAATTCCTTTCAACATGTTTGGTGTTTTTATCTTTAAAATTTTTATTTGAGTCAGTTTCATTGTTTGTTCTGTATTTAGAATTCGTTAACTGGACACTGGCCGTCTTATCTTCATTACCTTGAGTTTTTATTAAACCCTCATTAACAGTTGTGTTGGGTTTTTGTGAGATTCTGGTTCTGGTTATTTCTGATTTCAATAAGTTTAATTTTTTTAGCAAATGTTCATTATTTGATTTTAATGGATTATTGTTATTTAATAATAAATTGTACTGATCCTCTTTTTCAGCTAACAGATCTCCTATCTTGAAGAATTTCACTTTGTTTTTCACAGCACATGAGATGTGATAACTATTTCCACATACTATACAAACGAGTGTTTTATTAGGCTTAGTTTGACAACATTTAAATATATTCTCTTCAAAATCTACCTCTTCCACTACAGAGGGAGGTGACGGCACAGTTTTACTTTCCGCCATCTTGGATTTGATCTCAATACAGTGAACAAAAATAAATCTGTCAAATAAATTTGTGAATTTTATTTAAAACTTTTTTTTTGCATTCTTCGCTTTTTAATCCTAGGAAGGTAACCTTCGTAAATTGTACGAGCTCTCTGTTTATTGGCTTGTCTTATTTGGCGCCAGTCTCAAGGAGGGGATCATGCCCTCGTCTAGTTGCACATAAAAAGATGAAAATAAGTGATCAATAATTATCTGTAACAAAATCGACAAAACAAATAAAACACAAGATTTTAAGTTAATTTTGTGTTTAATTTTCTCTTATTTCTCATATCTTCTTTACGTGTTAGGTTTAATTTCTTAATTCTAAAATACATTCGAGATCGAACGAGATTGTGTAATTATTTGTTCCACAATCCTCTTCGACTCTTTTGGAAAGTCTTTCCTGGCTTCTAAGTTGATTTATCGATAAACTTTTTGATTGTGGCAGATGAAGAAAACAAACAGCATCAGCTTAGGTCTCAATAATAATTAAACATCTCTCTCTCTCTCTCTCTCTCTCTCTCTCTCTCTTCAATGGCGTTACAGCCCAAATCGAGCCTTGTCCTCCTCCAAACTATGCCTCCAACATTGCCGGTCACGCGCCGATCTTCTCCAGATTCTCACGTCTAGCAAATTTTGCGCCTCTGCTGCCACTTCATTCTCCCACATTTTTCGTGGCCTTCCATTTGATCTTACGCCCTGCATTTTACTTTTTAGGGCTCTTTTTGGCAATCTTCCATTCTCTATTCTCACTACATGACCAGCCCATCGAAGTCTCTGAAATTTAACGAATTCTAAGATCGGTGCCACTTTGAACAGATTGTAGAGTTCATGGTTGTACCTGGATCTCTATATTCCGTTTCCGTTAATAGGTCCAAATATCTTCCTTAGAACTTTTTGTCTGAAGACTTCCAGCTTTCGTTTTGTGTCTTCTGTCATCACCTATGTCTCGCATCCATAACATACTAGTGGTCTGATAATAGTCTTGTAGACCCTGATTTTCGATCTCCAGTGTATGTTTTTGAAACGGAATACATGGGCGAGTGAAAAGTAACCTTTGTTTTCCTTTACTATTCTTAATAATTTAACATACCTTATTTATAACTTCTTAAACAAAAAAATAATGGTCCATATAAAGTAGGTATACCTACAAAGCCACTATCACTTATAAAATTGCATAAAGAGTTCAAAATATTCTTAATAATAATTTTTCATACTAAAAAGCCTACAAATCCACTTAAATCTCACAAAACACCATAAAATCATTAATAAAACTCCCATTATAAACAGATATATTACAATGACGGCTACTCTCATTGTGACGTCAAGAGTAAGAGATCTGCTGACAGTGGCCTGCGCAATATCATACCTGTTATTTTTTGTATCATAATAAAAACCAATAAATTTAATCACAGACATTAATTCTAATGGCCAATTGGTGATAAATAATGATCGCCTCTAATGTCACTTACAAATAAGTGTATATATATTTTTAAATACTACATTCAGTAACACCGAAATGCTGTCGTGAGCTTTTAAATAAACTTATAATAATAAGTAATAGGATAAATAAGGAAATAAAAACCACCATGTCCTACCCCTTAGTGTAATATAGAATAGGTCTAATATTTGGTCTCCAAATTTTAATAATCTAGTCACCTGTACTGATGGTTTGAACAGAATAAATGTTGCTTCATATTTGAATTGGTATATTGAAGTAAAATAATAAAGATCATGACAATTATAGTGTTAAGCCTTCATTTGTTAAATATTGACTGGAGCGGTCAATGTTGAACAAATGTTCTGCACTTTACTTTTAGTTGTCACTATTCTTTAGATCGTTTTGTGCTTGCAATTGATTTATTTTTGTTTTTGTTATTACACCGACAGTGTTTTGACAGTTTTTTGCAATTCTCTTATCAATGATCACCAACTATAACCTATGTGTATAAACAACTAATTATATTTCCAATGAATCAGATGTGCAGAAATAAAAATCAAATGTATTTTTCCGTATTTCTTTAAGCGTATTAAAGATTAAGTTTTTAAACAATTTTGTGCATGTTTTGACTAAATAAGATTCGATATTATCTATACCTACATTAAATTACAGATTTACCTAAAAACTAAGCTTTTTCGTCAAGTTAAACATGTGTATATTTGATTGCTCGAAAGAAGTAAATAGCAAATGGTCGAAGGTTGAATTGTATACACCGTTGTGCTCTTCCTGTTGTTTGTTTCGTGAGAGTCGTTTTTTGTTGCGGAGCTAATGGGAAAGGCTCTTTATCCTGTATACCACTATCACATCAAAATCAACTATTTATGAGACATAAGTATCCTACAATGACCAAAACCAGACTCTAATTTATTTTCAAGTGCAACATAAACTTTCTATGTTTAGCCTAAGCTCAGCTTAAAGTAGTTTTTTTACGGGTCTAATAAAATAGATAAATTAGAACAATAAGTGATGGATTCGACCGTTACTTGATGGAAATTCATTTTATCCAACAATAAAACAAAAACTTTCACAAAATTTATTATAATTTATTATCCCTACAGCTGTTTCGACAGAGAGCGTTTTAAGTGATCTATTTTTGGCATGCGTTTACACTTCTTTATAGTCTTCAACTGAATAAGTTGAGAAGGCCCTAATTTTGAATGTGAAGAATATGAAATTGGTCATTAAAAGAATAATCATGGTCTACAAGGTGAAGTGTCTATGTATAATCTGTTTTTCTATTATTGAAAGCCCTTTTATGTTCTGCTGTCCATTTGTTAAAAGTTCTACTAGTTTGGCCGATGTATGTTTTTGAGCAGTTGCCACATTTAAGTTAGTTTACACCTCTGTGTAAGTACAAAATAGAATTTAATAAAAAAACAATAGAATTTTTAAATAATCAAAATATTAAAACAATTAACAATGAACCGAGGGACAAGTATCAAAAACAAACTGGCGTTAGAAAATTCAAAATCAATATTAAATTCAATAGAACAGATATACTTCAATATTATGAACCCAGAACCTCCTAAATTATACTTTTCTATTAATTACACAAACCTGATCACCCACTAATATGGGAGAGGGCAAAATAAGCTCTGTTTCCCTGCGTTATTCTCTTCCGTATTTCTCCATCTTCTGATCCGTCGCCATATATTTCTACTCCCAGGTATGTAAACTTTCCAACCGTTTCAATATCATCTTCATGTATGTTTTGTGGCGCTATATTTCTTCTCTTCTGTATCATTATTTTGGTTTTTTCTGTGTTAATTTCAATACCTAGCCGTTTTGTTTGCGTTTTTAACTCTGCGTATGTTTCCTGTGCTCCTGTTGATGTTCTACTCGTAATATTAATGTCATCGGTATAAGCGGCCAGTTGAACCGTTCGATTGGTCAGTAGGTTTCCTCGTCCAGTTTGCATTTGCTTAACCTCATACTCCAGTGCCAGGTTAAACAAAGTTGGGGCCAGCCCATCTCCCTGCTTAATCCCTGTGAAATTTTGAAAAAGTCTGTCCGGTGGTTTTGTATTCGTACACATGCCTGAGTTTTATCCATTGTGGCTTTAATGAGTGTAATTAGCTTATGTGATATTGCCAATTCAAACAATATATTGTAGAGTTTGTTCCTTTTGACTGAGTCGTATGCCTGTTTGAAATCTACAAACACGTTGTGAACATCAATATCAACTTCCCATGATTTACTCAGGATCTGTTTGACTGTAAATATTTGATCCAGTGTCGATCTTCCTCGTCGCAAGCCCGTTTGATACTATCCAATAATATTTTCTGCTACTGGTTGGAGCCGCTAGTTTATAATATACGTGAGGACTTTATATGCTGTACATAGTAGAGAAATTCCACGGTAGTGTTTTCACTGGAGTTTGTCCCCTTTTTTATAGATCAGGCATACTATACTTTTCTTCCAGTCGTCGGGTATTTTCTCTTCTTGCCATATGTCTTTGATGAACGCGTGGATGTGACTTGCTAGGTGGTCGCCACCTACCTTATACAATTCTGCTGGTATTGACTCCCGAGGATTTTTGTTTTTCTGGGCCTTAATAGCTTCGAGAACTTCCTCTATGGTTGGAGCTTCTACTCCATTCTCTTCTACGTAGTTCGTATCCATTTTATCTTCCATGTCTACTTGTGTATCAAGTAGGGTCTGAAAATAATATTTCCAGGTTTCTGTGACTTTCTGTTGGTCACTGATTATTTGCCCACTTTCATGTTTATATAGACTTCTTTGAGGTTTATATCCACTTTTTACATTTTTTATGTATTCGTAAGCCCCTCTAATTTCGTTGTTTTTGAAATTTCCTTCCATTTTTGTCCATTTGTCCATTTTCATAATCTCTTTTTTTAATTCTACATATCTTGTCTGCTTTCCGTCTTGCGACTTCAAATAATGTTCGTCTTTCCCTTGTTCTTCTTGTTAGATACCTTTTGTGTGCTTCATTTCTTTCCTCTATTGCTTGTCTGCACTTGTCATCGACCATGCTCCTCTTCTCGCCTTTTTTTTGTTTCCCAGGGTGGAAGCTACCGCTGTTAGTACTGTTCCTACTGCTAGTATTATTCCATTTGCCCTCTATGGAGTGCAGTTCTAGCATCCTTAACTCATTTGCGACTTCTTCTTCGAACTTCTCTTTACATTCCTGAATCTTCCGTTTTTCCAGGTCCAGTTTGTTTGTTCTTTGTTGTTTTTTGTTTCTTTCTTTGATAACTCTGCATCTAAATTTGGTTTGGAGTAAAAGATGGTCTGATCCACAGCATGCTCCTTGTCGTGTTCTCACATCTGAGATACTACTGGCTGCCCTTTTGTCTATCAGCACATGGTCGATTTGATTGGTTTTGGTTTCATCTGGTGACATCAATGTCATTTTGTGTATGTCCTTATGTGGGAAGCATGTGGAGCTTACAACCATGTTTTTACTAGTGTCAAAATTTATCCATAACTCCCCATTCTCTCTTGTTTCATTGTGCAGTAGGTGTTTTCCTTTTGTGCCATAGAACTGCGGCTGCTTGCCTATTTTAGCATTCATATCGCCCATTATAATCTTGATGTCATTTTTGGGCGCATTGTCATATACTATCTCCAACTATTGGTAGAAGCTTCCCTTTGTATGTTGTTCTTATTCGTCTATTGGGCAGTGAATGTTTATTATTCTTAGGTTAAAAAAATGGGTGCAAATTCTTAACTTGCATATCCTTTCACTGACAGCCTGAAAGTCTATGGTTTTTGACTTAAAATCATTATCCACCACAAATGTAACTCCACATTCCTTGCTTCCTTTTCCCTTCCCACTATATAGAATTATATGCGGTTTAGTGTCCCTGGCACTTTTCCCCAGCCATATTGTCTCCCGAAGAGCAATAATCATGGGCTTATATCTTATTAGTTCTTGCAGAAGTAAGTTTGAGCTCCTGGTTTATTTAGTGTCCTCGCATTCCAGTTTCCAAATATATAGTCCATGTTTCGTAGCTTGAGTCATTTCCGAAAGTTCCGTTCTGTATTCCGAGGCAAATGTTCAGGTCTCGTAACAGTGTGTTTTTTCCGGGAGTGGGTTGTCAGTCCACTGCCCAACCTTCCTCCTTTACCCGGACTTAGGACCGGCAGTGGTGACTCCTGAGCTACTCGATCCACCCATTTGTCACCACAGGCAGAGTTGTTAAATTGAATTGTTAAATTAGAACAACTTAAATTTAGCTTAAGCTTGGCCTTAAGTAACTTTTTTTACGGGTCGAATAAAATAGATAAATTATAGGCACACAGTAGATCAAGTGTTTGCTATTAAAAAAACTCAAGTACTAAATGTGCTATGATTTACTTGCTTAACTAATTGATATTTTCTTGCACTCCTTTTGTATATGCACCCAACTTTCAACTAAACACTCTATTGGATATAATGTATAAAAAATTATTGTCAATTCGTTAATTCCTAACTTTAATTCGTCATTTGTTGTTCCCATTTAGATTGTTTACCATTCGTACACATTTGTTGTTAAGTCATGATGATTTAAGACGTTGTCAAAGCTTCATTCAATCAAGTATTTGTTTAATAACTACCACGTACATATTTTTTTTTATTAAATTATCCCAATGTTAAGATTATATTTATGGTTATGGTTAATCGATTTAGGAGAAAAATACAATAGTATACCTTATTAAAATCATTTATTAAGAGAATTGTGAAATAGTGTCGATATAATTGGTTTAAAATATTGTTCTAAATACTCATGTATAGACTGATATGCAGGCCAGTCTCAGCTTACCTGGATCGCCTTTCAATCCTCGTCGAGGCTCCAGAGGAAGCCACCAGTTCACTATGCGTAGTAACCGTCGTATGATACCTCCTCCAGGTGATCGCAAACCTTTGGTTTTGTCCACTTATTTAGATGCTCAAGAACATTTACCTTACGCCGATGATTCCAATGCAGTAACACCAATGAGCGAAGAAAACGGAGCCATGGTTGTTCCTATTTATTACGCCAATCTGGGTAAGTACCATGCTTTCTGAAAAACTGCACTCATTTTCCGATTTTAAATCATGTCCAAGAAATTTCTGGACTGAATCATTTTACGAAATAACCTGCTGCTTGTTACTAGACACTTGCCTAGAATCTAGGTCGCAGCCTTCATTTTTTCATCCTAAAATGAAGCTAGTATAGTCCTACGTCCTATTTTATTTATGTGGTTTTTTGAATCGCCAACTCTATTGTCCAAATACTCTCTGTTTCAATCTTTATTTCAATTTCTCCCTAGTATATTTCTAATCATGTATTATGAAGGATAGTCATCTTATAATATGATGGTTTGATAATGGTGGTGATCTCTTCTGAAATGAATAAGTATTATATTTCATATTTATTTCGACTTACTTCCGTTATTTGATAAGCTACTGTGTGTTATATGAATCAGAGATGTCATTTAGGCCTCCTTTGTTTACTAATATGACCTGATCCGTCTCGTGTAATAATTCTACAAAAATTTCACATTAAATCTTGTTTTGTATGACGGCTGAGTTAAATTTTTAAATATAAGAACACCGGAGTAAAATAATCATGTCTTTAAAGGGAAAATACGGCGATACTTTATAATTTTGACAAACAGCACCGATTTGCACAAAAATTTCGATTTGGGTTCTACGTACTATTCGAAAATAATTTTGAAATTGGTGATTCTAGCATGTAATCAGTTGGAATCATCTTTAAATAAGTTTAGTGAACGCCAAATTACATTATGGAATATAATTTATGATTTTCTAAACAGTTTCACCCCTAAAAGCGACCCTCTAGAATAATTATATTTAAAAAAATTTAAAATGTGATTAAATATCAACAATTAGTTTGTTCTTACCCTTCACTTTAAATATAAATCTGTACGGGGTTGCTTACTGTTTCTCATGGGAGAAAACTATCCCTATTTGCAAAAAAATATAAAATTCTACATTAGCGCATAAATGTGTAGAAATAAGTGTAGTACCTACAGCTTGGTTAAATGCTCTTATAATACTGATATTTAAAAAGGGAAATAAATATGACTTAGAAAACTATAGACCCATTAGCCTTTTATCAGTGTTGTATAAGCTGTTTGTGAAGATAATTACATTGCGACTAACAAACAACCTGGATAGTTATCAGCTCTGGATAGCTATGGTAGATTACGATAAGGCATTTGATTCCATATAAATGTGGGCCATCCTTAACGTTTAAGTAACAATAGAATTCATGACCGATTTACAAAAATCATTAAGTATGTATAGGACAATGCAACATCTCAAGTAAGAAATGATGAAAAAACAGAAAAAATAACACTAAAGAGAGGGGTTAGACAATGAGATTCTATCTCACCTAAGCTATTTACTTTAGCTCTACAAGATGTGTTCCGAACTTTAGAATGGGGAAATAAAGGAGTGACGAGAGACGGTGAAATCCTGAATTACCTTAGATATGCTAATGATATCGCATTAATAGCAAGAATAATTGCAGTAAATGCTATTAGATCTAAATATAAAATCAAAAGAAATAGGAATAAAAATCAATCTAGCAAAAACTAAATACCTAACAGACGAATCTCTAGAAATAACTAAGAATATAACTCTAGACAATAATAATATAGAAAAAGTTGAGCCATATATATACTTGGGACAAAAGATCGAATTAACAAGACTTAACTTAAAGGCTAACTTAAATAGAAGATGTCCTTTAGCATGGCCAGCATTCGGAAGATTACAAACAGTATTTAAATCAAACTTATCAGATACTTTAAAGTCAAAAATTTAGTACATGTTGGCGGTACTGACATATGGAACTCAAAACTTGGGTTTTAGAACAACATAGTCCACAAACTCCAAGTGACTCGGAAAGCTATGGAACGAACAAAAGTTACCGATGTAATCCAAAAGATTGTGAAAATGACACTGGGCAGGACACATAGGAAGAATGGAAGACAACCGTAGCAAGCAAGAGAAGTAGAGGCACGCCTCAAAACATATGGACTGATGGCATCAAGCGAATGGCTGGTCATGAGTGGATGCAAAAAACAACAAACAGAAATGAATGGACACACCTAATGGAGGCTTACATCGGACGATGAATTAACGCATGTAATCGAAGCCTTATATAAATTAAATAAACATCAACTAATATTCTGAGGAATAAATTATGATGAATTGAAAATTTCTAACTCCTAAAAATCAGCACTTTACTTTTGGGGAAGAGAAATTCTCAACTAAGTAGTGGTTTTTGAGTATTTGACATAAGACAAACCGGGTGGGAAGGTTTTCGACCTTGAAACCCTGACGGTGTGAATAAAGTTGAACCAAATAAGCACCGGAAGATCAACCGAGGAAATGAGAAGCGACAGTAGCTATGTCATTCGTTACCCAAAGCTGGCAGAATAGATTTTCTGTCAGTTTTGGTGCCATACACTCACAGGCGACGATATTGATTTAACCGCCTGTGATACTGTGAAGATAACTGAGCTATATAACGGATGAGGGTATCGAATGATTGCTCTTATAAACAATCCACGTTTACTAGCCAACATGTTCAGGTGGAGGAACTCGTTAATGGTAGGGCACCTTTTTGTCGCGGGGTGGAGAAATTTCCGTCAAAGGCGAAGAAAAATTGTTGAAAACAGTCAACGGCATAAAGATGTGCAAAGCTACGGGATGACTATCACATTAAAGATCCGAAGTATATTCATAGGACACCACGGTGGCTTAAAATCCGAAATAAATGGCCCTTAGCTAAAAATCCCCCGATCAGCCAATATCTTAACAGGTTGGCTACCAATGGTACTGTGATGATTTTGCGTTATGACACTATATGTATCACCGGTAATCAACTTTCTTGGTTTATTTCTGAATAATATGTATTACCCGTGATACCGTGCTGAATGTAGTTTAAATAACCATTAATATTGTTGGTATATAAAATCAAGTAGAGTATGACCGGTGGGATGTAAGTGAACTTAATAGCATGTCGCACAAGTGGGCATCACGGGTGATTCATCAAGTTACAAAAGGAATAGGAAAATAGCAAGAACTGACGGAAAAAGTTACTATTATTAAACCAATCACACATTGTTTGCTTAATATTTTATTATAAAAAGTTACAGAACAAAAAAAAATAGGTATATATTTTAACAGATAAAAATATGATCTTAGTGTCTTTTCTGAAAACATTCCAAACATAGCGCCGAAGCATTTGGGCAACTATTACAAATAGTAGAAACCAGTTTACCCTTTTTTGCTTCTACTTTAGATTTTTTATGAATTTCGTACTCTTTCTGGTAACAACCAACACATCGTTTTTTCTTTTTTCGATTATCGTTTGTTTTTTCAATCGTTTTTATTTCATTCATATACCATGTGAATTTTCGGTGATCACAAGCAAATCCATCCTAAAAGTTATTCCGGTATCATATTTAAGTCTTTCAGAGCTACACCTAGGAACCAAAGAATAAATTTATAGCCGCAGTGTGATTGGTACCAGACAGAAGTCTATGCAAATTTATGCCGGTATAATAGCGATTGAAACTCGTGTAACACTGGTAATTCATATAGGGTCAATCTGATAAAAGTGATAACTATCGGTATAACGTTCTATCGGTTCTACGTAGAACATTCAAAGCATGTACCAAGCAGGCAAGGCGGCAAATATTGTTTAAGAAATAACAGGCCTAAACATAGATATTTTAGAATGCAGTGAAGTGCGGTGGCCAAATAATTCTGGGGTGACAATTATAAATAAACACCATATCTATTATTCGGTAGATGACACAACACGAAACGTCCGATTAAATGCCGCCACATCGGATTTAAGATTATTTGTTAAGATGTTAAGATTCTTAACATTCGTTATTAAAAATTAACTCCAGTCCCTCTAATATAAACATTCTTTAGATCTACGCACCGATATCCGAATCTACTGAAAAAGAAATAAAAGATTTCTATCAGATTCTAGAAGACTCTCTAAAACTGGCAAATAAGCAGAACTAACTATTATCGTGAATGATTTTAGCGCGAAAATAGGTCAAGATACAGTCGAGAATATTCATATAAAACATATGGTCTTATTACAAGAACAGAAAGGGGACAAAGGCTGATCCAATTCTGCCAAGAGACGGATATGGTTGTAACGAATACAATTTTGAAATTACATCCAAGAAGGCTTTATATTTGGAAAACTCCCAGTGATACCCCATGGAGAATAATAAAAAGAAATTGATTTTATAAACATAAATAAAAGGTTTCAAAATTCTATCACGTCAGCAAAAACATATCCAAGCGCAGATGTCTTCTTCCATCATAATCTGTAATATATCAACGGATTATAGTAAAGATAGAAGAAAATAACAAGAGTAAAAGAATCATGGCACGTGGAGAAAGTTTCAACCATTGTAAAGGCCACCCCTTGCAAAAAAATCGAAAAATTATAGTTCAATGTAGTTTTAATTATAGTTCAACACATTATTTATGTGCCATGTATGACATACACACAAATATAATGCATTTATTTTCAATATGCGTTCTGATAACTGCAAAAATGTGTTATTGGCTTTTTATCCATAACTCGCTTCGTTTTTAAGCTACAAAGTCCTTAAAATAACCAATTTCTAGGTTTTTAAGACATAATCCTCTCATTGGAATTAAATTTTCTTTCAGGTTTTACTTTTGAAAGGATTTGAGCTTAAACAAGTTAAAATTTATGAACATATCGTCAGTGTAATTCGCATAGTGCTTAACTCCATTTTATAAAATTTTACAAGAGAGCGAAAAAACTAATTTAAATGATAAAACTTGTTGCCGATTGGCAAGAAATTAGTTTTTACGACTACTAGTCAACTGAGATAGAATTTGAATGTTCTATTTTTGGTTTTAGATGAAATTTTGAAAAGCTTTTTGCGAATATTTTGAAAAAAGTTTATTTTTTTTTTAATGCAAATAAACCAGTAACACAAGGATTACACATCGGTAATTGTAACAGAAAAATGAATGCTTTAAAATCAGAAAATATAAAATGAAATAAGCACAAGGCTAATTATGAGGTAACTGATCATAAAATAAATGATAGTCCTGCTGTATACTTTTCTTCAGTTGTTGCAAATGCTCATACTTTTCTTCCTTAATGAGAATTCTATAAACGGGGGTTATAATTATGACAAGTGAAGAAACATAAAATTAATTGATTAATGACACTAAATACCTAGCAGTCGACTGTATGTATACAAGTCAAATTCAGCGAAAGTGATTAGCGTAGGAAGCACTTCGAAGTCGGAAGTAAAACATGTTGCCATTGTACTTTTAGAAGAACGTAAAACCTCAATTCTGAATGATTTGTCTAAAGGAATCTTCAAAGAATTAATTAAAACCAAATGGTAAGGACGGATTATTTTTAGGCAAAAATTAAATTAGTAGGTCCGCCTTTTAGTCGTGATTAGTCGCCATAAGTTTTTTTTTATTTCTGCTTATCAACACTAAATAACAATCTTAACGTTTACCAAAGTCTTAGGACTTTGAAATCGCCTCTCATATAGTTACCCCATTCGATGGAGAATGTTTATAAAGCTAAACATCCATTTTAAATGATAAAAATATGTCTTTCCTTGTCTCCACCAAAAATTTGGTAATAAATATTCTTAATGACTTAAGGCCCCTGAAAGGTTATTTCTAATTTGGTTCATGTGAAAAACTTGACAAACAGTATAAACATGTCCATTCTCATGAACTCGCTGTGTCACTATTTTTAACTCATAAACTGAATTATTAAATCACATTCTGGCATAAAAATTGACATGTTTATATTACCTTTAATAGTTGGATCACTCTATAGAAGTAGAAGTAGTTTAGTGGTGCCAGTAGAAATCCAGTGCCAGTAGAAATTCAGTGATAGTAGAAATCCAGTTTTGTTACCGTAGTTATAGTATAAATATGCTGTTTCTTCGATTCATTAATTATGTAAAATATTAACACATGGCACAATGTATTAAATTACACTTAAATCAACAATTAAACTTTATTTGGTATTGAGAGAGACTCTCTAAATAACTGTCAAGTGACCATTCCTTACGCATACTTGTCTATCTGTAACGGTTCTATGTCATGTGGTTTGGTTTTACTAGATAGCCGAATATTTCAGATTTTAAATAGAATTGAAATAATTTTGTGAAATGCAACATAATATTTAAACCTGGACGGGATGCTGACAGAGAAGCTCACGAGAAAACTAGAAGCATTTGAAATGTGGGTGTACCGACGCATTCTTCGTAACTCATGGACCGAACATGTCACCAACATAGAGGTACTACAAAGAATCGGAAAGGAGAAAGAAATCGTGAGCACAATCAAACAAAGAAAGCTTGAATATCTAGGCCACATATTGAGACACGATAAGTACCGTCTACTGCAATTGATTGTCCAGGGGAAAGTAGACAGTAAGCGAGGGCCAGGCAGGAGAAAACACTCGTGGCTCCAAAATCTGCGGAAGTGGTTCGGGCTCACATCGGTCGAACTATTCAGAAGCGCCGCAAACAAGATCAGAATTGCCATGTTGATAGCCAACGTTCGCGCAACGGACAGGGCACTTGAAGAAGAAGAATATTTAAAACTTGTTATAAACATTATAACAAGTTTTTACGAAGTCAAAAACTGTATAAAGATATCCTTAGTACACTGCGTGGGGCTGATAGGAACACACAGGATCAACTATAACAAATATTTTCTCAATATTTATTTTAATTAAAATTAAGGAAAAATACGTATATATATCTAGAGAATTAATACAAACAGATTTCCCTTTTCAATTATACTCTTCTCTAAACTGTATTCGCTTCCAAGATACGCTTCGTCAAAATATAAGCACTTTCAGCCACGTGACGATAATTTGGAGATTCGATTTACAGGGTTGCAATAAGCCAAAGCGTTCATATTTTAATTAAAGCCTAAATGAAGTTTAAACTTTATATTTCGTGGTACATCTGCCTTTACTACAGTAATAGTAATTTACAGTAAGCAGATTATAATTAAATTTAATTATAATATATCGATAAAAAAGTTGAACTTAACTTGAAGAACAATATTTTAATTTTATTGTGTAATATTACTTTCAAAATCGAATTTACATACTTATTCTTCTGTATGAAATTTTATTACATAAACATAAAAATATAAGGGTGTTTCATTGAAAATAAAGAAGACAGACTATACTAGACTTGCCTAAATCACCCTGTACATTTAACTTTATGTTTAAAATGTTTACAGTTGAATTTAAATGTTGAGGTGTCCTAGCAAAGGACTTACTTTACTTTACCGTGTCCGGACATATCATTCATAAAATTTCGGCCCAGCATCGGGCTACGTCGGTTCCATCATGTTGGCGAGCCACAAATCTTCGAGGGTACGTCAATGAGGACAGTTTCTAAGAAGATGTTCCATATTCTGTGTTTGTCTACAGTCACAGTTCACATCATCTTGGTCGATTTTTCTTCATTTTGCCATGTTTGATTTTACTGGAGTGACCCCCGTTCTTATCCTATTCATAGTTTTCCACGTTTTAAAGTCTAGAGACTGGCCGGTCCATTGAACCTGGGGAAGAGGAAAATACTCAGGCGGTTCATCCTGCACTGTTCCAACGAAGCTTTTCCTAGATTTTAGTCGCTTTCGTGGTGTTCGAGCTTCGTATAGGGCATGCCGCTCGTCCACGATCTGTTTAATTTCCTTTATGTGCTCTGCAATGTCTCTGCGTGTTGAGGGTTCCGCAAAACCCGCTGCTTTATATAGATTTGAGAGTAGCGTTGGTTTCATGCACCCCGTTACTATCCTGCATGTCTCATTTAGCGCAGTATCAACTTGTTTGGTGTGGGCATATCTACCCCAAACGGGGCACGCATATTCAGCAGTTGAGAAAAACAGTACCTGTGTCGTTGTTCTTAAAACGCCAGGACTTGCGCCCCATTTACTTCTCGTTAGCTTTCTGAGTATACTGTTCCTAGTTGTTACTTTCCCTCTTGTTTTTATGCATTGTTGTCTGTAGGTGAGGGACCGGTCCAGAGTTACTTCAAGATATATAGGTTGGTTTGTGTGTTCTAATGTATTACCATTCCACGCAATTTGGAGTTTTCGCTTGGCTTGCTTTGCGCGAAGGTGGAAAGCGCAGACTTGGGTTTTAGAGGGATTGGGTCTCAGGAAATTCTGCAGGTAGTACGCTGTCATCGTTTTTAAGGCAGTTTCGAGTTTTTCCTCCACTTCTTCAAAAATATTTCCTTGAGCACATATTGCAAGATCGTCAGCATAGAGGAAGTGCTTGGTTTCGGTCGGCGTAGGTTGGTCGTTTGTATATATATTGAAGAGCATTGGTGCTAAAACACTTCCCTGTGGGAGGCCATTTTTTTGAATTCTCCACCTACTTACTTTACCCTCCAGCATAACGAAAAAACAGCCCCTGTTATAAGTTTTTTTTTCAAACCCCTCTTCAATGTGTTCTGTTAGTGCGAGAACTTGACCGGTGCAAGATTTGCCGGGTCTGAATCCTCCTTGTTGTGGGATGAGGTGCTTGTCTACATTTTTTTCTATTCTGGCGAGTATGATTCTCTCGTATAGTTTGAAAAAGTGACACAACAGCGAGATAGGTCTGTAGCTACTGGGGTTTTCTGGGTCCTTTCCTGGTTTTAACAAGACTATTACTTTAGATTTCATCTATGATTTTGGAATTTCGCAGGTTTTGCAGTACGTGTTATAAAATTGCAAGATCCAGTTTTTTGCTCCTTGGCCTAGATGCTTTATTTGTTCACTGCATATATCATCCATACCTGCAGCTTTCCCGTTTTTTAACCTGTTCATACAGTCGAGGAGTTCTTTTAGTGTAAAAGGAGTTCCTTGGTGGTTTATCTCCGAATCCAATCTTCTTCTGGTGTTTGGTTCCTTATATCGGTTCGTAGTTCTTCCATTCATAAGGAGTTGAGCAGCGACTTGGTTTGCTGTAACCTTGCAAGGTGGTTTATGTTCTTTTGGATCACCGTTTTTTTACAAGGTTCCATGCTATTTTGCTACTACGTGTCATGTCCATTTTTTCCAGAGTCTCAATCTACTTTTCCTGTCTGGCTTGACTTAGCTGTTGGAGTAGTACTGCTCCGCAGTCAACCGTTTCTTGGCTAAAAGGGTCAGTGGAATAGAGGGTTTCATATGTTCTCATTAGTTTTTTGGACTCGCTGGATATCCCGGGAACATATTGTTGTCTACATTATCTGAGGATAGCTTCTCTAGGCACATTTTTGAGTACCTCTACAAATTTTTCATAGTTCTCTATTTTTGGTTCAAGACGTAACAGCTCAGAATCTAGCATGTCTGCATATTTTTGCCAGTTTGCCTTTTTGGAGTTAAATCTCCTTCTGAATGGAATAGCTTGTGGTCTGACAATTGGAAAGATATTTATACCAATATTGGTCTATGCTGAGTTTTTGGTATGGGGCCATATACTACTTTGGTACATCGGTCTTCGAGGTTGTTACTTGAAAAACAGATATCTGGGTTATATCCTCTTTTCCAAACTTTACTCTGAAAGGATAGTGGAAGTCTAGGATCATGGATTACCGTGAGGCCACTAGTTTCGGCCCATGCTTCTACTGCGTCTCTATTTGCGTCCGAATCTGCATAGCCCCAGAGTAAACTGTAACTGTTAAAATCTCCCAGTACAAGCTGATTGGGTTGTGATTGGAAGTTAGTTGGGGGTGAAAATATAAAAGGCTTGTTTGGGGGCTTGTATACCGAAGTTATTGTGCCTTTTCCGATCTCAGTGGTTATCTCTATACCGCGTACATTTGTTGTTCCCACAGATGAGACTATAGTTTGAGTTCCTACAAATACCGCGCTTCCATGCTTATTGTGTGGTATCTCCGCAATCAGTTTCATACCGGAGACTTTGGGTCTCGCTGCAGTTAGGTTTCTGTGGGTTTCCTGGATGCACAATACCTCACATTTCGTGTTCTTGCAGAATTCTGATAAGATGTCTTGTTTGGCTGTAGTGATGCCCTCGATATTTATGCTCGCTACTGTCAGTGTTGGCTGTGAGAAAAACCGTTGTGGCTTGATGTTTGCCATCTGATGATTTGGTTTGGTCTGGTGTTGGAGGCTAGCAAAGGAATTTCCACAGTGTATAATTTTAAAATTGCACCCTGTAATATTCATAATAGACCCTACATGATATAGTTTGTTAAGATCAAGTTGTTAAGGACCTTTTTAAAATATAAAAATATACAGGGTGTTCCATTAAAAATAAAGCTTTTGGTCTATGCTAGACTTGCATGAGGCACCCTGTACATTTCAATTAATGTTTAAAGGGCGCATATTTATATATAAAAGTCGACAGATCCCAGCGTTGGAACCAAATGGAAAACTTTTTTATTATTAATTTTACGAAAAAAGTTATTCTTAATAAAAAAAAACCTGCATGTAACAAGAACCATACCGTGATCTTCATACCACCGTGAACTATACGCTATTGAAAAATTATATGAGCTCTTAATAAAACGAAAATATACCATATAATATAAAATGTAGAAACTATATTTCTTATACATGCATTTATATTTTTTTGGATTCGGTAAGCATTTTCATACATAACTGGACTTCTATCTCTGTCAATACTAAATAAAGTATAAAACAAATTATTAAAAAAATAATTTCCTGATACGAGGATTATTATGTAAATTATTAGTAAAACATGTTAGTGAAAATTTGTAAAAAAAAACAAAAATATGAAATTCCCCGGCACTTGAAAGTGGTTTCAGTTAAATTGGCTGAAGCTTTGTAGAGAGGTAGCTCTGGTCATACTTATCAAAAGTTTTTAGTATCCCAAGACTCAAAAATCAATTGTTTCTGAGTTACAGAGCTTCAAACTGTCGATTCTTAGTCAATTTTTCAAAAATTATGAATTCGAAACGTGCCGTCCCACACATTTAATATACGAGATCTGAATCTCATGTAACACGATTGTGGGATCTAAATAACATTTCTTAATGTTTCCAATAAAAAAAATAAGCAGAATATCCCGGTAGGAATCTCTATGTATATTCCACTGATCTGTAGAAAAATTACCACTAATAAGGGGGACAGTGCTACAGAGATATCCCACTAACTCGCATAGATATCCCACTTTTCTATATAGACTTATTATAATAGATACATATAGCTATATAATGTATACGATAGAGTATATAGCAAACGAAAAAAGTAGAAGAAGAGGAGTAGTGTACATTAACTTGCTATATATATACTAGCAATATACAGTGATGAGTGCGTTAAGAACCATCAAAATAACGTAAAAGATGGGAAACATAATACGTTGTGAAATAAAAAGAGATGAAACTAGTAGAGGTGGGAAATTATCGATAAAAACCTATAATTTACATTACATTACATTAGGACTATCGGTAGTTTCCCACCTTTAGACGTTAGCTTATGAGCTAGTTGACTTCAGTCATAATTATAAGTATGACGTCGAATAATAACCTTTTTTTTAAATTTTTTTACAAAAAATGTTTAAATAAGCCTTCATTAGCAGTAGAACAATAACCCAACCTATTATAAAAGTTAGGTGTAACATTAGACAATGTTTCCGGACTAATACTTCTCATTGAATTAGGTCTTTTCTCTTAATTATTGGAGAGTATTCAGCCCATCGTCCTCAATTCTATATAGTTTGGACTTGATATATCCTAACATAAAAAAATCACAAGGTGTAAGATCAGGTGATCTTACAAGCTAAAAAATATCTTCATGACCACTAATAAATCGATTAGAAAAAGTCGCACTAAGATATTCACTGATAAGAGAGAGAGATATTGGTAAATTACGAAGGGCCGGGACAATTTGATTTTACAGAAGTTCCAAGTATTTCCGACCATTCAACATACCGCCTATAAAAAACGGAAAAATTACATGATTCCCTATTATGCCTCTCTAAACATTTACTTTTCGAAGACTTTGGGTAGGAGCGACATAAATCTGAAGAGGATTTCTTCGAGATTAATACCGAGCGTTTATTAAATTGTAACGTCCATGCAATGAAAACACTCGAACACTCAGCCGACACTTTGAAGCCCTGTAACTCAGAGACAGTTGTTTTTTTTGGTACTGTAGGGTCCGACACATGCGTAAAATATTTTAGCGGGGTGTACACACGCGCAAGAGGTATCTGTAAAATATACATGGTACTGTAGGGGCCGACACAAGAGTAGAATGTTTCATCGAGGTATACACATATATACATTACGTATCAGTAAAACGTATACCTTGCAGAATACTCGGGGGTGTACAAATGTTTCTGCAGTACAGTCTACGCCAGAGAACCATTCATGGATACTTACTGCGCACGTGTCAGACACCATGAGCGCATATGCTGGCCCCTGCAGTACACTCTGTGCAAGTGCAGGTTTATATTTCACTGATATCTACTGAGCATACTGCTTTCGAAAGTTATCAGTTCCTCCAGTACTTCCCGTGCAAGTGCACACTGTACTGATACACTTTGGTACAAACTATCAAAAAGTTCTGCGCATGCGTAGGAACCTTCTGTACCTTCTGTTGAGATTGGCTTTATTTTGGGAGCTTCTGAGCATATATAGTCACCCACAAAATTAGCTAGACGTCTATGTAGGAAAGTGGTATATCTCTGTAGTACTGGCCTCGTTATTAATGGGACTTTCGACATGGATCAGTAGAATATCCTACCATAATATCTACATTATTTAGTGGTACTGTCAAAGTGGAGCAGTAGGATATACTAGCGGGATATTCCACCGGGATATCTATGTTGATATCCTATCCAGTATATCCGAGTTATTTTTTTGGCAGAGCAACATTAAGAAATGTCATCAGATCCCATATTCGTGTTTAGTGAGATTCAGATGCCGTGTATTAAATCATATGATTTATGATTTTGAAAAATCCACTAAAAACCGACACTTTGGTGTCTACCGAGTTTTAGAGCAATAAGAACTTTTGACTAGCACAAGCAAAGCTAACTCTCTGCAAAATTTCGGCCAATTTAACTGAAACAACTTTTACATAAGATAAGTGTCGGGGTATTTTATATATCGAAATAACTCTCATATTGAGAAATAATAAATTCATAAAATAGATTTTAACTTTAAAGAGGGGTAGATCCTTAAGTTCCTTAAGACAAATCATATTTTTGACGGTCATCTGATAACGAAGGGAAATGTACTGTAGCTGATATTCACCACATGTTTTTGTGAGGAACACAAACTGAACAGCGCATGACCGTCAATCATGATAACGCAATGCCTCTTACTAAAAATTTACAGAATACCCTCGTGTACAAAATAATTGAGTTTTTATCTCATTCGATAATAGTTATACAACTCTCCTATACGAGTGAAAAACTAATACGTTCAGATCTGTATCACCATTACAAAGATCATGTGCACATTTTTTGTTGTCACATGTGTTCTCTAAGTTGTTGAACCATCTACGCAAAGTTTTGGTTTTTTTTTGTTTGGTACAACTATCAATTTTGGTCAGGTTCGCGTCATTCATCATACACTTCGCACGCATCACGAATATCTTACACCTCTCATGGAGATCTGTTGTGTGGTTTGGGTGGTACCGCTAAAGTAATGACAAAAGAAAGCCAACTCAGGAACAGATCGCTCAGAACTGGTCCTCCACCAGCAGCTACAGCTACGACCACGCCCAACAACTATACTGAGTATAATCATAGAGCACACAGAGGAGATTACGTAAGAAAACATTGGTTTTGTAGGCTTTATTCAATTCTAAATTGTATTTTTCTGTTAGGATGGACCAACAAGCCAGATGGAAGGAAAAATAAAGCATTTAGACAATCCATTTATTGATAATAACCAAAGACAAACCGTAGTGGATATGAAAGGTAAGTTTCTTTGTAATCTGTAGTTTATTATTATATTGTTTATCTTTCTATTTACATTTTATTCTGAGTTGAAAGTTTGTCTCTGTCTAAGACATGGTGGAATCATGTACATTACAACTATTAAATGATGTAGTTCTGGATAAGTTGCAATCTTACGGTTGCCGGAAACTAAGTTCGGGATGTCTCTTTCTGAACCATGAAGCCAGTAAAGTCCAGCAAACTTTATTTCTTTCCATTTCTAAAGCATACGTATTTTGTTATATAGATACAATTCGTAAGCCAGTTGCCTCACGTCTTTTGTAGACTTTCCATAACATATTTGGCTGCATTGTATGACGTAATTTTTGGGCAATATTTCTTGTTTGTCATTGAATACCCTTCGAGTATCGTAGTGGAGTTTATACAATAATATACAAAGCTTCTTTAGCTTTTTTTAAGTATGGCATTAATGTTTGATATTTAATGTCATTTCTCTCGGCTGCTAAGCAATTCTTTGTTAGATTTTTTTTTCAACTGCGAGATATCTGTAACAAAAATTAATAATTGTAGATTAGGTTACAACATTTTGGGCCACCTTGAGACACTTCCCATGGTAGTTCAAGACATTTGTTGCAAGGACGCACATAATACATTCTAAACAATAGTTGTTAATATTGTAAAACATCGTGCAAAAACAGAAAATGACAGTAGTAGAAGATAATAGAAGATCTCCTTGGGTACCGTAAAATGGGGTGAATAGAAACAGTTTTCAACTTTGAATATAAATATCGTAAAGTATTATGAGATGCAAAGAATTAAAAGCTACCTTGGTTTGTGGGCCTTGCAGTCCTCTACAAACCTACACCATTGTTTTTTCTTTTAAGTACAAGAAAAAAAATTAAGAAATTAAAACATGCTGTTTCTTTTCACCCCAATGAGTGGGGTGAATAGAAACAGACACTGTTTTCCAAGTATATTTTAACTGCAGAACCTGTGGGGCTTATAGAAATAGTTATCACTGTCATGGGGTGAAAAGAAACAACACTTGTTTTGATAAAAAATGTATGTAATGTAAATATTAAATTATAAATGACCAAATATCAAATTACAATTACAAATGACAAAATGAATCATTGCTAGTCAGGTTAATTTAATTAATAGATGGTAAGGTAACTGAGATCATCAAGGAAACTAATTCTTGTTTTCATACGAGAGGAGGAAGACTTAAATGCTGCAAATGGCGGCATAACCTTGTTTATTACATCGTCCCTCAGGAAAAAGCACTCTTCTTCAGTTGGTAAAAATGTGTTCTTAGAAATTGATTTCTTGTAAAAAATTTCAACATAACCATTGTCCTCAAGGCGAGAGATTTTGCTAATGTACATTCGAAGAACATTTTTAGTTTTCCCATATACTTTCACAATTGCAAAGTCATCAACCTGAAAGTTACTGTCAAGTTCTTGAACATATTTTGCCATATCAGATTCTTCGGAGTCAGATATAATAAGTTCTGCATCACTATCTTGAAGAGAATAATCTGACTCTTCTTCAGATGAGAAATTAACATTTTTATGTTTTTTTTTTATTTTTCCAATATTTGTTTTTGACCTTCTTGCTATTTTATTTTTAGACGTACTAGAAGTCTTATTTTTAGTGCTTGTACTAGCACCATTGGTAGATTCGACTTGAACTGGATCTTCCACACTGGAAAATCTTCCACAGATACACGTTTTCCAGGAGACTCAACAGAAACTTTCACACTTTTTTGCGAGGTGCAGTTGCTTCTGGGTATCTGAGAGCTTTCAGAAGTTCCTTGAAAGTGTCGTCAATAGCAGCGACAGTTGTGGCTCCTGAGTCATGTACAGATGGTAACATATTTAGTACTTGATTGCGACAAAGAGACACAATACCACATTTTCTAAAACCAGCAATTATGTTCTTTGATTTACACGCTTCACATAGTTTTTTTAGTAAACTAGGGAACTTACTCTTTTGTACAGTAGCTTTTTATCTGCCAGGTCCTTTTTTCCAATCAGCAAAAATTGCCCACCATGCAAGTTTGCTGGTAGAAATATGAAATGAACATTGTTCTCTGAACACGTTTGTTTGATATCAAGTGACAGGTAGGCTAAGTTGTCTCCGATCAAGTATTTTTTACCGTCATATCGTCTAAAAAATGGAATATGATGATTTCGATATAATCTGAAAAACAGAAGTTGTCAAACCAACCACTTTTGGTCCTATTATACCTAGATCCCTCAGAACCGCCCTCTTTTCAACTTTCATATGAGTTTAGGGCTTTATACACTACATAAGGGGCAAAATTTGACCATCAGCAGTAGCAGAAAACATCACTAAGATGGAGTTTTTAGTAGAATTCATCACCCTTTCAGGATATTTACATCCTCGTTTAGCTATTATTTTACTTCTACCCGGATGATCAGATAAGTTAGTTTCGTCATAATTGATTATATTCGATGGAGGAATGTTAACCAGTTCTACTCCAAGTCTGTCGATGTATTCATTAATCGTTTCCGGAGAGATAGCTGCTCTGGCTCGTTTTATGTTTTGGCATAATCGGAATGACAAGCTAGCCTGGTGCCTTTTCAAGAAAGACCAGGTAAATTGTCTTTAAATTGCTTTATGGTCTTGACTTGGCGGTAAAGCGAATCTTTAATTAAAAGTCCCAGAGTAAAGGACTCAATGGAATAGCCCCATTCACTGCAAATAATTAGGCGACTCACCTAAGTCTTTCCTCCTCTTCGGTCAAAGCCGTTTGCCTCCCTCTTTTTTAGCTGATCACCTTTTCTGAAATGTCTATAAAGGACAGTATAGTTGATGCCATATTTCCTCTCTGCTTTCCTGAGGCTGAGACCATTGGATATCTCTGGTATGGCTTTCTGAAGAATCTCTGGGTCTAGTATTTTCTTCGGTTTCACAGGTTTGTAATTCCTTGGTATGCTAAAAGTAAACAAGATATTTTGTTAAGTATAACAGGTATCCCAAACTATTATCATGTTTCATTCCTATTTACCACTAATAAAACAAAAAATTAGGGTATTGGATTTGTTGGGTGAATAGAAATAGCTGTCTACCATGTTTCTATTCACCCCACACATCCTAAATATGTGACATAACCTCAAATAACATTCTGAAAATAGAAAAGTGTGTTATTTATAGATTCTTGAAGTGTGTTATCCTTTTTATAGGTATATAACATTAAATAAACCCATATGAACTTATTTTTATCTTCAAATTTAGAGTATTATCAACTTGCAACCAGAAATTTATCCCTTTACCACTACTTTTATCCCCAAGTTTTGTTACTATTCACCCCACTGTTTCTATTCACCCCATTTTACGGTAATTAGAATAATAAAATTTTAAAAATATCACATCTGGATTATTTTATAACTCCTTAAAATATTAAGTATAAAAACTTACCTTTTTCGAAAACAATCAACGCGTGTAAAAAAAACTCTCGGGATGCGTGCACGTACCTAAACAACACGATAACAATTGACCGATAACGTCGAAGACTCTGCAGAACTGAAAGTCATATCTCAAGGTGGCCCACTCTCCTCTACAAATTTAATAATTTTGAACGATACGCGCAGATATTTTCATGGTCATAACCCTTTAGAAAATTCACAAGCTC
The DNA here is from genome assembly GCF_040954645.1 of Diabrotica undecimpunctata. Classification (NCBI taxonomy): domain Eukaryota; kingdom Metazoa; phylum Arthropoda; class Insecta; order Coleoptera; family Chrysomelidae; genus Diabrotica; species Diabrotica undecimpunctata. The sequence continues at coordinate 17,550,527 of NC_092812.1, forward strand.
TACTCACATTTACTGATCCATGTAGTGTCCAGGTATCCCCGTGGTTTTTTATAATAAGCTTCGTTGTACTTCTTATTATTGTTCTCACCTTTTCTATACGTTTTTTATTTTTACATAGTCAATCATCCCTAGTAATGTTAGAGTATTTATTTATCTATAAATGTTTTCAGACGTGATGGTTTTGAACGACATCATTGAACAAGCAGCTGGTAGACAAAGCGGTGCAAGTGATCATGGAGGTAAGTGTATTCAATTTCTGTAACATGAACACTCCCACAGAATACTCCCACACCATCGCAATTTGCTTAAATTAGTACTAATTCCTTGTAACGCACTGATTGAATTCTTTATGTGTTGTTTTGAATAAAAGACTAATACCTATTTATATTTACTACAATTTATACTTAATGGAGGAAAATTTACAAGTGTTTCATACTTTAGGTAAATAACATTGAATTATCTAACAATATTTGGCACAACCCCTGTTGTATTGGAGCACCAAATTTGGTAGAGTTTTATAGAATCATTATAGCAATGGACACATTTTTTATCTTTTTGCTCGTACGATAATTTATAATGCAGTCGTATAAGAAAACAAAGACGTAAATCTCGTAATGGGAGATAATTAGTTATAAAATCGTATAAATGATTATTTTGGCATGTTAAACCTTGGCTTTAAATTTCATAGAACCTTTATATTCCAGGCGGTATATGTTTTAAGTTAGGTGTGAAGCATATAATGGCAGTATTTTGCATAAATCGCTTCAAAATATCGATACAAATGATAATTCCACTATGTGTGAGTCGTAAAATGAGGGCTTAACTTTTTATTAAACAAAATATAACAAAAATTCCATATTTTTCCTCCATTTTTCGAATATATCTCAAGAATTATAAGATTTACAATAATTTTGTATCAGACATAAAAATTTTGTAATTAAATTCTACATAAAAAAAATGCTAGTTTCAAATCTTAAGAATTATTAATATTATTGAAAAATACTAAAAAACACACAAAGACAGTTAAAAAAGTGTTTTATTTGTTATTTTCCAGACTTAACTCAAACTTAAGACCTTCATGTTTATTATTATTATTAGTACTATTATTACATAACAAATAAGGGCAGAGGAGCAAGCTCCTATTATGCCCAAAAAGCAAAAAAAATATCCTTATAAAACTAATACCAATTATAAAGTTAAGTAAAGTTAAACAATTAAGTACATCATACAAAAATTGTGAAACAATAAATAAATAATGTGGTCAGAAAATAACACAATCCCATAAATAAAATAAGGCGTTATCGAGTTTATTTTTTAAGATGTTAACACTAGTTGCCGATATGGTGTCTTGATCCAAATTGTTCCAGATATTAAAGATTCTATTTGAGTAAAAGAGCAGCACCGGTACGAGCACAAAACAGGCCATTTTCCCATGTAAATATCCATAAGAAATTCTAAGGTCCGTTCTGGTCATTGTTTGAGCTTTTCATTGTGGAGGCGCGACGACTCGTCCGATCGTGATGTGTGAGGTATCGTCGGAAAGGGGAGAAAGTAGCGAATACATTAACACAAAAAACAAAGATGGCGGCATTGTTAAAAGGACACTAAGCTTATAACGTCTAAACGACTCAACGTACAAAAACGTGCAAGGTATCGATGGAAAGGGGAGGTGGTAACGAATAAGTTAAGATAAAAATCAAACGCTAAGACTTTGCAAAAAGAGCCCTATACCGTATCTCTGTTATTGTTAGATAACTATGTCTAACAAGTTAAATGAAAGAGGAGAGGATATTGAATACGTTAACATAAAAAACAAAGACAAGGACATTGCCAAAACGGCACTATATTATATCTCCGTTTCTATTGGTCCGATCTTTGCGAATGAGGGCTCGTTGAAAAAAGGAGGAGATATCGAATATGTTATCACAAAAAACAAAGACAAAGACATTTTCAAAACGGTACTATATCAGATCTTTGTTGCTATTGATCGGATTTTAGCATAATAGACTTTGAAGAAAAGGAGATTAGTCACTGAGGCTAACATAGAGACAAAGAAACATGGCAACATTTCCAAAATACAGCACTGAGGCTAACAGAGAAACAAACAGACATGATAACATTACCAAAACGGTGCTATATTATATCTTTGTATATCATATCTGCAAGAAGAAGGATATAATTAGGTCGACGAGCCATGTATAGTCTATCTTCCTAGTTAGGTCTTACACGGCCGTATGTCAGTCTTGTGGCGTTACGCTGAACATTTTCAAGTAGGATTTTATTGCGACTGAGATCTGTATTCCACACTGGCCCAGCAAACTCAAGAATAGGCCTAACGTATATTGAGTAAAGTTTACTAACAGAGGTTAGAGGTATACGTGTAAAACATTTACGTATCAAAAACAGTTTCGAATTTGCACGTTTACACACCGACACTATGTGATCAATTTAAGTTACTATTAATTATCACTCCGAGATCGTTGTGGGAGGTTACCGAGGTTAAGGGATGTTCATTAATAAAGTACGGCAGTGATGGGTTAATTTTGCCTATATGTAAAACAACACGTTTTTCAATGTTAAGCGGAAGTAACCATTCTGAGGACCATTTGAATATTGCATCAAGATCATGTTGAAAAACATGTTGGTTAATAGTTGGATTCACATATAATTTCGTGTCATCAGTGTAATGGAAACCTTACTGGATACAATAAGCAGAAGATCACTAATGTAGACACAAAAAAGTAGCGGTCAAAGTACTGATTCTTGTGGGACTTCACTCTTGACTGGCTTATCTACTTAGTGATCTTCCCCAACACGAACCCTGAAGTATCTGTCGGATAGAAAATCTTGAATCCAAATGTTTAACCTCACGTGGATACCATAGTGATTCAATTTTGCTAGTAATCGACGTTTTGGAACACGGTCGAAAGCTTTGAAGAAGTCTAAGTAGACTACATCGACAGGATTCCGATTGTTTAAAGATAATGACCAATCATTTACACAATGAAGTAAGTTTGTGAACATTTAACGACCTTTGATAAAGCTAAGCTGTTGGTGAGGGATGACATTTTCTCAAAGAAGAAACTCAGACATAGCTTCCGAAATAATCGATTCCATGACCTTGCCGACAATAGGAACAAGGCTGATTGGACGAAAATTATTATTATTGCAATCAAGTGTATTTCATTTCTTGAATATAGGAGTAACCCAAGCCAAGATTAAGCGGATTTTAATTTTTTCAAAATGTGTTTAAAATCCTGAATGTTTTTTTATATGTAAAGAAATTTTGAAGTATCTGGGAGTTTTAGCTTTTGAAATGCATAATATTGAAAATTATTGTGTTCTTTCTCATAATATGAAGGTGCGTGGTCAAGTTAAGGTCGAAGAGCAGCTGACCGACCAAGTGAAGATCATGCGAGGAGTAAGGTAAGGCTGTCTGCTCTCGCCGACTCTTTTCAATATATACTCTTAGGAAATTTTTACTAAAGCCCTCACAAACCTAGAGATGGGAATCTGAGTGAACGGTGAATACATCAATAATATCCGCTACGCCGATGACACTGTGTTACCAGCAACCAGCCTAAATGATCTACAAGCCTTACTAGACCGACTGAGAACTGTGAGCGTAACATACGGACTAAACCTTAATATTAAGGAAACTAAATTCAAGGTTGTCAGCCGTTCAAATTTAGATCCCGGGGCACTAATGGCAGGTAGCGAAGAGATCCAGAGAGTCGGCAGATTCACTTAAACAATTATTCTGGAACCAAAAGTTCTTAATATATATGCGAAAAAAGGATGAAAAATATCGAATTATTTTAATTTCTTTCATATTTTGTTTAATAAAAAGTTACCCCCACATTTTACAACTAACGCAGCAAAACTGCAATTATATGCTTCACACCCAAACAATCGTTATTCTAAACAGATAGCGTCTGGTCTATTAGTAAAAAGTATCACAGGGCAAAGATAACTAAAATCGTTTTTTTTGTAACTCATATTTATTTAAATGGTATTTAACATTATTACAAAAGTTGTGAGCATAAAAATCGCTAAGCCAATTTATAAAAGGCCAAACCAAGTTTCATACGGTTTTTATCTTATTATATTTCATTTCGAGTTGACTGCATTTCTGACTGGACTATTGTTGTTAGTTCTAGTGTGTTCAAGTCCCCTGTCAGGAACCTTGAAACATGATTTTGAGTAAGGAAAATGGTAACATTTGTTGTGTCCGTTTGCTTCGCATATGCAATAGATCCATGTATTTATTTATCTTCCATTTAGTACACACTAGTACCTCCTTCAAGTATATAATTAGGAGGCCAACATTTCAGTTAGTATCATCGACCGTGGGCGACACATTGAGTAAACGTAATTTAAACATTTACGTACGTTATCTTATTTTATTAAATATTTGACTTACCGCTAACGTTATTTTTAAGTTTAGCTTCTTGTTCAAATGATCCTGATCCTAATACTGGATCAATGGATATCAATAGAAAATAATATTGTATAGAGAACAAACCAAAATAATTATTTATAAAAAAAACAAGAATGGATACACTGATAAAAGCCGGAAACAGAAATTACAAGTGAAAGCTATACAGGGTGACATGATGAACTTTACACACTCCTACCTCGTGTGAAGGCTCGTAGTGATTTCAACGGTAAGTTCGATGTGTTTCATATTTTGGTTAAATTTTAGACTATTCCACATAATCAACTGATTTATTCAAACTAGAAAAAAATCAGGTCCCGCTTTAAAAAATAAGTTCGTTTTGTTCATAAGAAAAGTTGCACCCTGTATACTTTTTTTGAAATCTCTGATAAGAATTTTATAAATTAGACAAATAGGCAATTAACCTGTCATTGTTTGCGTGGTGAGCGCAGCGCTCAGTTGGAATTATTATTAAGGCTACAAAAGTATTCAGAAAACGACCAGCATTCAGTGTAATCTCTAAAGTCTGCTTTAGACTATAACATAAAATGATATAAGAAAATGGTATAACGAAAACTTACATGAAATGATTGTGTACAATATTAATACAAGAAGTTTTGTGTATTACATTGTCACATTTTGGTATCAAAATATGTTATGTGATTCTGCGCATTACATGCTAAAAAAGTCCTTTTTTAAAATTATTATGTTGGTGTACATGTACTGTTAACCTCAATGTTCTTATTCTTCTTTTTGTTATTGTAACGTAACCTCATTTTCTCCAACATTTAACCCAGTTTTTTACCCACGTAAATACCTAGTTAGTTTTACCCACGTTTTACCTTTGCTTTAAAAAAGACATACATATTTATGATGGATAAGAAAATTCTCCTATTATCTGCTGCTTCCATTGGAACATTTCTTTTAATTCAGACAAGCAAGAAAAAACGAATGCGCATGCGTGTGTACTAACAATTATTGGTATCAAAATAGGACGTGCTCTAATTTCTATAACATTTTTTGTTAACAGATTTTGTTTTCTGTTTTACATTATGACAAAACTTAGTATACCATTTTCTTATATCATTTTATAGTCTAAAACAGACTTAATGCTAGTATGTACGAGGCACTTACGTGTAAAAACATTGGCGGCAAGCATAAATACCCCACCACTAAATATTTATTTCTTGTCCGCTCATAATCTGAGCAGCTGAGCGGCGCGAGCAGGATTTTTTGTTGTATTTTAGTCGTGCTGTTTAGTTTAGTCAATTTTTTGTGTTTTAGTTAGAGGTTTTAATGCGTAGATATAATTGTCCTATCTGCGATTTTATTATGGATCTATTCCAAGAGAAACAACTTTTGGCGTGGTTAGATGAAATTGAAGCAGAGGAGAATGAAAATAAACCTGATTTACAAGATGAAGAAGACAGTGGTATAGACCAATGTGAAAATTTAGGTCATAATACAGACTACGAATTGTTAGCAGATTCTGATGACAATGATGTTGCTTCTGTTTGTCGTAAAGGTAATCCAGTTTATCTTGGAAAAGATGGTATAACAAAATAGGCTGATTGGATGCTGGAAATTGTTTTTCTCTGGCGAAATGATAAACGAAATTGTGCAACATACCAATACGTATTTAGTAAAAATGCGCAACCAGTTTTCTCGTGAAAGGGATGCAATATGTACCAATAGTGATAAAATTAGAGCAATATTTGGTTTATAGTACATAGCTGGTACTTTCAAAGTTTCTCATAGAAATCTGGACGATCTTTGGGATACAAATGGAACAGCTCCTGAATTTTTTTTTGGGATAGTTATCTCAAAGAAGCGATTCTATATCCTCCTTCGTACACTACGTTTTGATGATGTTCAGTCCAGAGCAGAACGACGAAAGCATGACAAACTTGCACCTGTTAGAAAGGTTTTCGATGAGTTTTTGGAAAAGTGCATGGCTTGTTATACAGTTGGAATGAATTGCTGCATTGACGAGATGCTTGAAGGTTTTCGAGGAAAATGTAGCTTTCTGCAATATATATCTAGTAAGCCGGCAAAATATGGGATAAAAATGTTCGCACTTGTTGATTCGCGACCTTTTTATGCCGCCAAGTTGGAAATATATGCTGGAAAGCAGCCAGAAGGCTCCTTTAAGATAGATAATAGTCGTAGTAGTATGGTTAAACGTATGATAGAACCAATTGCCCCTACTGGACGCAACGTCCCTTCCACTAGCTACTGACTTACTACATAATTACAGGATAACTCTAGTAGGAACCCTGAGAAAGAATAAGCTACAAATTCCTCTTCTTTTTGTAGCTACAAAAGGAAGACCACTAACCACCAGCAATTTTTGGTTATGGTAAATACTGTCTTTTGTTCCCAAGAAAAACAAAAATGTTCTGATGTTATCTACGTTTTATGATGATGACACAATTGCTGAAGAAACGGGTGAAAACTTAAGCCAGGTTTAAAACTTTCAAACAGGTTATAACCTTCTACAATACGACAAAGGGTGCAGTCGATGGTCACTTACAGTCTTTTTTTCAATAATGGATGATGCAGGAATAAATAGTCAGGTAATTTATTATAGCAATACTAATACTAAATTAGAACGCCGTAAATATCCAAGAGTAATTAGTACAGATCTCATCAAACCCCACCGATAAGTCGTGCATTAATAAAAACATTGCCAATATTATTACGACTTCAAATAAGAGGCCAAGCAGGTTTTCCTGATGAAGAAACTTCAGTAGCAACTACAGAAACTAAAGATAGAGTCAAATGTTTTTACTCTCCTCGAAGTAAAAATAGAAAAACCACTTCAAGATGTACAGATTGTTCAAAACGTATTTGTGGTGAACATATAATTACAATATGTCAAATATGCCACAATAAATGTTATGAAAGTGTTTACATTTCTTTTATGGTATACAATTTTTTCATTTTATTAATAAAAAGTACATACATTTATGTTATTTATCACTAATAGAATTTTTAAAGAGCAACCGACTAAGTTTCGTTAATTATTGAATATCCTAATATAATATAGTTAAATGAGAAGAAAATGGCGACTGAGCGCAGTGAACGTAGGCGAACAATCGCCTCATTTCCTGATGCGCGAACAATGACAGGATAAAATGCCATATTTATTTTTTTCCTCACACAATTACTTAATTTTTAATTAAAAAGTTAGATTTGACTATGAATTAACATGTTAGCAAAGTGAACCATCGATATAAAAAATGTAATCGTGTGAGGAAAAAATAAATATGGGATTCAAATTTTCTATTTGACTAATTTATAAAATTTAGTGGAGTTTTCAAAAATCGTATATAGGGTGAAATTTTTGCTATTAACAAAACAAACTAATTTTTTACAACGCGACCTAATATTTTTTTAGTTTTAATAAATCAGTTGATTAGGTGTAACGTTTGGCCAAAATATGAGACATATCGAACTTACCGTTCAAAAGTTATGATGAATAAAAGTTTCAGTCAAAATTCACAACTCACCCTGTATATTTTTAGACAATGGGAGCAGAGACTTTCTAATGGTCAATTGTTATTCCCCATAGGCGCCTCCATACCAGGTAGGAGTATGTGCAGTTCCTCATGAATCACCCTGTATAAAAAGTTAACACGATAAGATATAGAATTACGTCCGATAAAATATAATAGTTATATGAGGTGGTAAATAAGTTTTGGCCCATGGCAATAGTGTTATATAAACGTCAAATCTGACTTTATCGTCGTTAATGGTTTCATTAGAGAGTTATTAAGTGAGAGAAGAGAGTTATCAAGTAAAATTTTATCGTTCCGTTATGTTGACACGTAAACGCTATTTTTTTACGGTATAAGTTTTATCGGATATGTAATTTTAGAGTTATCAAATGGTCGAATTGGTGCTTCACGTTAATAGTTGGCAGCTGTCAGTCAAATGTCGTATGTGACAGCAAAATAATTAATTTTTTTTTGTTTTATGTTTTCTTTCATCCGAGATATATATTTTGTCTGGTTTTGGGTTTCAAATTTGTTCTACAGAAATATGGAAGACATCTTAGAACAAATAATATTAGTTGAAGCAAATAAAGAAGTTATAGATTTAATACTAAACCATATTCTAAATGATAACATACAAAATAAACATTATGTGTTCAATTTTAAAAGCTTAGGGCCTGAAGAAGCCAAACAGTATTTTAAGTTTGAAAAACAGGACATTCCAAGGTTGCACAATTATTAGGGATACCAGATACAATCGAAAGGAACTACAAGTTTAAATAACTAACATATTACATATTGTAGGACTAGCATACCCTAATAGACTTAGTGATTTAAAAACCATATTTGCCTTTTTGTCTTTTTCACTATTTCCGTGTTCTTTATTGATAATGCAAATGCACAGAAATAAAAGTACAGAACAGGAACTTCAATGTCCCAGTCCCGAGCCTTGACGAACTGGTGTGATTCGCTGCTAACGTTACCGTATATCAAACCCACTATCCGACGTACGGTAACGGAGCCCGTAAACGTTAAAATCATTTACGTTATTCAATTTTCATACTGCGCATGCTCCAATGCTAAAATAATGTTACCGTATTCTCACTCTCTCACTTGATAACTCTCTGGAGTGAGAATACGGTAACGTTATTTTAGCAATGGAGCAAGCGTAGTATGAAAATTGAATAACATAATTGATTTTAACGTTTACGAGCTCCGTTACCGTATGGATAGCGGGTTTGATATACAGTAACGTTAGCAGCGAATCACACCAGTTCGTCAAGACTCGGGACTGGGACATTGAAGTTCCTGTTCTGTAATTTTATTTCTGTGCATTAGTTAACAAGCGTTTTGTGTTTTTTTGGTCACATTATATTGCTTAATATACCTACTGTGGTTTAGCATCTGCAGGACAAATTAAACATTTTATTATATTTATTTCATTATATTTATCAATTATGAACACAGAAGTAGTAAAGAAGACAAAAGGGCAAATATGGTTTTTAAATCACTAAATTAGGGTATGCTAGACGACGCAATAAAATGCACAGTCCGTCGAGTCCTACAATATGCAATATGTTAGTTGTTTAAAGTTGTAGTTCCTTTCGATTGTATCTGGTACCCCCAATAATTGTGCAAGCCTTGGAATGTCCTATTTGTTAGAATATCCAACATAAAAAGTGGATGTTGTTCTATATGAAGTGACATTGTTGACAGTGCAATGAGTAATGTCATATAATAGGTCATAAACTACTGTCAGTCAAGTTTTGTATTGTTCTGTATGTAAGAAGGAATAAAGTATAATTGTTGATGGCCAGACGTTTATTGGTGCATACTTCCTAAAGTACATATTTCCTTGTCTCTTGATGTCTTCAAACTAGAAGGAGGACTTCACCTAACTTAAATTATAACAGGTTTTGGGCCCAGTCCACGTGTGAACTGTGAACAAGTTAGGTTCGTACTTCATTCAGTTTTGTTTGTTGTTATTGTCGGTGAATAAAATATGGCGACCAGCAATAACGATTATAAAATTCAAGTTGACAAACTCGAGGGCCCTGAAGACTGGGCAAAGTGGAAATGGCACGTTTCGATGTTATTACGTTCGTATGCACTTGAAGACATTGTAAACGGTATGTGTAAGTGTCCTGAGGTTAGTGAAGATTCAACTTCAGCGGAAATACAGAAGCATCAGCAATGGTTAAAAGACGATGCGAAAGCGGCAAGTTTGTTAGCAGGTACGCTAGGAAAAACTGTTGCCGAGCTCGTGTTGACGTGTACTTACGCTAGCGAAATATGGGACAAATTGCGTGCGAGATTTGAACGTAGCAGTACGCAACGGTTAAACATGTTAATTGAAGCCTTTTTTAGAGTCCAACGTGATGAAAAAGAAGATATTAGTACACATGTTGCGAAGTTGCAGAAACTGTTTGTAGATTTAAATGATGAACTGCAGAAGCATGATGAAAATGTTTTATCCGAAAGAATGTTAAATGGTCGGATCTTATCAACTTTGGGTAAAGACTTTGATAATTTTAAAGATTTGTGGGACTCGATACCATCAATGAATCAAACTTTGAATTTACTGATTGAGAAATTGTGTACCATTGAATTACGTGACCAAAGTACTGTAGAATCTTTTGCGTTTGTTGCACACAATATCCCGACAGAAAAATACAATCAGAACCAAAATATGAAGTCAAAGAAAAATGTACATCGTGCAAAAGAAAAATTTCCATGTCATAAATGCAAGAAATTAGGCCATTGGGCGAAAGAGTGTCCGTTGAAAAAATCAGTTGAGAATTTAGGTAAGAATAAAAGTAATGATACTACTTTTTTGTCTGTTGTTTTAAGTGCCTCATCTAACAATTGTATTGAAGCTGGAAAATGGTATTGTGACAGTGGAGCCACAAATCATATCACTACAGATAAGCAATATTTCTCATCTTATACAGAATTTGCTGAACCAGAAAGTATATCACTTGGTAAGAAAGATGTATGTATGTTAGCCCATGGACAAGGAACAGTGAAAATTCAAATGCATCTGAATAATAAATGGAAAGGTGCTGACTTGAAGAATGTTTTTTATGTTCCTGAAGCAAGTGCTCATTTGTTTTCTGTGAAAGCTGCTGCACAAAGGGGTTTTATTACAGTACTTGATGGAAAAGGTGTAAATATATATGATAAAAACACTTGTGAATCTGTAATGACTGGGTACTTCAAAAATGGCCTGTATGCACTTGATATACGTGTTATGAAACCAACAAATCCCGTTCAAGTAAACTTAGCAAAGTCAACAGATATGTTGCAAGTGTACCATGAAAGATTTGGTCATCAGCATAAGCAACACGTAAAGAAGGTATTGAAGAAAATGAATATAAACATTGATGGGTGCAAAGAAAGCTTTTGCGATGGATGTGCAATTGGAAAAATGCATAGATTGCCATTCAAATCTAGGATCAATCGACCACAAGTCATTGGTGAGCAGATCCATGCAGATGTGAATGGGCCCATGTCTATAGAATCACTGGGAAAAGCACGTTATTACGTATGTTTTAAAGATGACTTTAGTAAGTTTCGGAAAGTTTTCTTTATAAAACATAAAAGTGAGGTATGTACTTTCTTAGAACAATTTTTAAATGAAGCTAGTACAAATGGTCATGTAGTAAAGCAACTGAGATGCGATGGAGGGAGAGAGTTTGACAATAAGAAGGTATCTGAACTTCTTGCGAAGAGAGGTATAGAGCATTGTATCACTCCACCCTATACACCTCAGCAGAATGTTGTTGCTGAAAGGGAAAACCGCACCATTGTAGAGTGCGCACGTTCCATGTTAAACACATGTAAGTTGTCCAAACAATTGTGGGCAGAAGCATGCAATACTGCAGTGTACATTCTGAATCGCACAGGAAAGTCATCAATTGAAAGTAAAAGTCCCTATGAATTGTGGTATGGAAAGCCAATTGGAAGCTTGAAACATTTAAGAATATTTGGCACTGAATGTTATGTTCACATTAACAAGAATCTTCGCAGTACATTTGATGACAAGGCGATACATGGTTATTTAGTTGGTTATGTGAATGACAGGGATGGTTTTAGGATATGGATTCCATCTGAAAGAAGAATCGTATCGAGTCACGACGTACGATTTAAACCTGAGGTTATATGCAATTTGCGAATTGTTGAAGTTGAAGCCAAATCAGTGAACCAACATCAGTCGGAATGTTTTAGTGTGAATGAAAACTCCGAAGAAGTAAAAAGTGGTATATGTGAAATTGTGGAATCTGAGAATATAAAAAGTGTAGAAGAAAGTGCGAGTGAAAATCAAGAAGTGAATAGTAGTAGCTAACAATGATATTCAATTAAAATATATGTCGACGAATGAAATGGTGGCTGATATGTTGACCAAGTCGTTAAATTCAAAGAAATTGCAGTTAATCTGTAAGAATTTGAATTTAAAATAATGTTTATTTAAGGTCTATTATTTAGCTTATCTACTTTTCATGTTAAGGGAGAGTGTTAGAATATCCAACATAAAAAGTGGATGTTGTTCTATATGAAGTGACATTGTTGACAGTGCAATGAGTAATGTCATATAATAGGTCATAAACTACTGTCAGTCAAGTTTTGTATTGTTCTGTATGTAAGAAGGAATAAAGTATAATTGTTGATGGCCAGACGTTTATTGGTGCATACTTCCTAAAGTACATATTTCCTTGTCTCTTGATGTCTTCAAACTAGAAGGAGGACTTCACCTAACTTAAATTATAACACTATTTTTCAAATCGAAATTACTGTGTGGCTTGCTCAGGCTATAAGCTATCAAAATTTAACACAGAATGTACTTTTTGTATGTTATCATTTTTTAAATTTTGATTTAGTATTCAATCTTCTATAACTTCGTCATTTGCTTCAACTAACATTGCTTATTCTCCAAGATATCTTCCATATTTCTGTAGAAAAAATTTGAAACCCAAAATGTACAAAACCAGAAAAAATATATATCTTGGGTGAAAGAAAACATAAAACAAAAAAAAATTAATTATTTTGCTGTCACATACGATATTTGACTGACAGCTGCCAACTACTATTAACGTGAAGCACCAATTCGACCATTTGTTTACGTGTCAAAATAACGGAAGGATAAAATTTTACTTGATAACTCTCTATTGTATACATCATGAGACTGTTGCATCATGTAAATGTTACTTAGGTAGTTTACAGTAGCTCGAAAAAATCATCTTTAGGTACTAAAAGATGGACTAAATCAATTCAATATGGTTCTAACAATGTTTTTTGTGGCATTTATATAATGAACACTTTGTTTAATTGGAATTAACAAAAATTTTAAATATTTATTGTTGCATGTAGCGTATGGTTACATGCAACATTAGTATAATATGATATAGTATACTTACAAATACTCGTAGTAGACTAAATATCAATATCGATGCTCAAAACAATTTTAATTGAAAATACGTTTTATTTGACGTTTCAATCTCCACTTCAGAAATTTTTGTCAAAATACAAAACAAATTATTTCATTTTGTGACTAAAACAAAAAGTTCTTCCAATTATTTAATTGTATCTGCCTCATTCGTAATGCAATTCAGACATACATTAGAATATAATAGAAATATGATTTATTGTTACTGATGATTGTGGACAAAGCTTACAAAAAGAAAATACCAATAACAATTACAATTTACCAAAATTACATAAATCGTCAATATCACAAAATCAAAGATAATAAAATAAACAATCCATTACAAAATTTAAATAAATTGAAGATTGTATAATAAAATCTCACGAAATAATAAGTTGAAGTTGCTGTATATAATACCCAAATATAAATAAACAAATACTTTAATTACTTGTACATAAAGGTACTGTAATTTCTTACTTATTCATTGAGAAACTCTTCTACTGAATAATAAGTTTAAATTTCTAGTGGAGTTCTGGAAACAGTTTCTAAAATATATAAAGAGGAAAACGTTAAAATTCCGTGATTTTTGAAGTAGATTTTGCAATGTGTTGTTCTTCTGAGGCCAAACAGATACCGTATTGCTCTGTTTTATAATTTAAAAATAACATCAGATTGAACAGCAGTACTAGAACCCAAAAAAAAACATATCGAAGATGAGACTCGAACAAAAAAAATATGTTATTTTGGAAGATGCTAAATTGATTTCCTTCGAAACAGATCTTATTGTATAGCAGTCTGAGGCTGTCTTATTTAGTAAATCGATAAAAAGGAACCATTTAAGGTTGCTGTCTACAAAAATACCCAGAAATTTTACAGAATCAATGATACTGTACGATCTGGCGGTTATTAACAAGCAAGGGTTGAAGACCTCCCTTGTAGTATAATGCTACTGTCTTGTCCATGTTAAAAGAGAGTAAATTAGAGTCTGACTCGGTTTTTATTGTAGGTAGATCAGAAGTTATAGTTGCATAAAGGGTTGCATTATTAGAATTGCTCCAGGTGATACTGTTACCATCCACTACTTTTTACTTTGGTACTTTTGCATCGATTTTTAGATCATAAAAATAAGGAAAAATAGAGGACCCAATTTTGAACCTTGTGGTACTCCACATACAATGATTTTGTAACTAGAGTCAGTATCATTTTTTCTAACTGGTTGTTTCATATTCCCCAAGTAAGGCCACTTGATCCACTGGATCCGGAAAGTTGCGAAATCACTTTATCCGAATTCGGTCGAAAACGGACGAAAGATTTAAACACGTGCCTAGGAGAGGAGCGCGTCCACTGGGCCCGTACCGTTCGTACGTTTTCGTCTGAATTCGGACGATGCCGGATAAGATCTCAGCTTGTTGGGATCGAATTGCGAAATAGTGCAAAACTTTTATGTGAGATTGATACAATGGACTGTAAATGGTTAATTTTGCTCATACTGGAGAAAAAATATCTATGGGATCAACGTGAATAGATGCGAAGGTACCAGATGCGAAATGTACAAAAACAGTTCTGGAAAAAGATTTTTACTAAAATGAAATTTCCAGATACGTGAAGAAGGCTAAGAATGTATTGGAATGTGTCCTTTTTCATTCGACAATAGTGAGAAGTGGTGGTCATCGTCGACTTGGAGATCGTACCACAAATGAGCCAATTCTCCAAACTCTTTTCTTTTTGCGTAAATAGGATTTACCCACACTTTTCTTCTTCGTCTATATTGCCTGACACGTTGATGAATCAAAGGAGATTGTTCCAAAAAGAAAAATTCTTCATCAGAATCAGAAAGACTGTTCCATAGAGACATCATCACACCATAGAGTTCGGACGAATACTGAGGCAATAGACGATCGGTGTTCGCACAATTTCGTTATAACGGTATTCGTCCGGCTAAAATAATTCGAGGTTTCTGGTACCACAGAACACGTTGTAGTAAAAATTTCGTTTTGGAGAGATAGCAGATTAGTAATTTCAGTGACATCCCCTTGATTTTTGCAGGTTAATAATTCTTTTCGAAGTGAGAAATCTAGAAGAAATTTTAGATGAGATTGTTCGTAGATCTTTAGTCTTAGTGGGAAGTCCTTCGGAAGCTAAAAAGAGTGGCGCTGAGAAGTTTTAATTATTTAAGACCTTTATGACTCGATAAAATACCAAGTATTTTTCATCCAAGTTTTGAGTCTGAAAAGAGAATTTAATGAACCCGATTTTATACCAAAAATTCTCCTTGCAACTCTTGCAAACGGTACTGATATCTTAGAAACTATCGAAGTTAATCAGGCTAGATCCTATCAGAGTGATCTTTCTATAAGAAAAGGTTAGTGTCCACTATTATACATTACTAACAATTTACTTCTTAAAAATTCGTTTAAATACGATTAATACTCCAGTCGCCACTGAACCTCTAAAAATCATACGAACAAGCTGAATTTTGCTGAAAATATCAGATTTTGGACTTTAAAAAGATGCAAAAAGTTTGCCACTCGTTCCCTTGGTTATCCCCCTAAAATTCCCTGGTAGGGGGAAAACGAACGAATCTATTTACCAAGAATCTGTGCCCCTTAGAAAAAAAAACATTTTAAATAAGAAATATAGCTGAGACCATTTTGAACAAAAATGTGTCTTAGCTCTTTTTCTGTAGAATGAAGCGTTCTCAAAGAAACAATGCTCGAAGCGATCGGTGATTTTGAATGTCAGTTCAAAGGGTTTTAAGGGGAATCTCGGGGTAGAAGTGGCAAACTGTTTGCAACTTTTTTGGGGTCCCAGAATTTGACAGTTTCAATACAATTCAGCTTATTCGTCTCGATTTTAGAGATAATATTTTTGACGATTGGTCTATAATAAAACTTGTGATTATAAAATGTTCTAATAGTTAAATATAAAAGCGTAATAAAAGAGTAGTTTAATGGCACTTTTCTAAGAACAATTGAAAAACAAAGTACTACTATAATTCATATAATAAAATAAATAAGATAACGTAATATATATATATATATATATATATATATATATATATATATATATATAAAGTTTTCGGTGAGCTATACGAATGATTGATTTGCCAACGGTCTTCATATTCTCATTACTTTGAGCTAAATTGTAATTGTAGCATGTTGGTCGTGAAAACCACTTTCTAGATTTGTGAAGTGCTTCATATTTGTTCTTAACCGAACAGCAAAGACTAAAGCAATTTTCGATGGTGTTAAAAATCATTCTGCAGTAATGCACACCATGGCAAATTTAAAGAAACGGAGTTGAATTCGCATTTTTTGTCGTGTAAGAACAGAATAAATTCAAATGATTTTTTATTTAGAAAAAAAAAAACAGCCGTACCCACCATAATGGTTATTAGCGGGACTACAGCATACAAAATTAGATTTTATAAAATATTCGTATAGATTTAAATAAATACAGGGTGTCCCATAATTAATTGGACGTTAGCTAATGGGTGATAGCTGATATCAAAATGAAGCGTTTGAGCTCAAATTGCTTAGGCAAAATGTTGCTAGTTTTTGTTCTACGAAAACTAAGTTCTACTAGAAAACTAAGGTAAAACTAATATCATTTTCATATTAATCATACTAAATAATAGCAAGATACCAAATTTCACTTAAATCAATTAAATATTTTTCAATATATCCTTAAAATTAATATAAAAAAATATTAATAAATCACCCTGTAGAACAAACACTAGCAACATTTTGCCTAAGCAATTTGAGCTCAAACGCTGTATTTTGATGTCAGCTATCACCAATTAGCTAATGTCCAATTAATTATGAACCACCCTGTATTATCAGTCGATAAATTGGAACCCAAGAAATTGTTTGCTTTGTTAGATATGTTAAACACGATACGATACTTCTCAAAACAAGGACATTCAATTAAAAAATGGTTAACAGTAACTTTTAGATTGTATGTTTCACATATAGGGAGGTCACTTTTAAAATTGTGAATGAGTCTCGTGTGTTAAATTCATAACTGAGTTATCACCAATTGTTATCAAAACTTTATTCTTAACATGCGCTTTTGAATTACTTGCGGTATTTGGACACTCTACTTTATTATTATTTTTTTTTTTTTTTCATCGGATATGAGATATCCTGTATTTCAGACAAAAATTTAACGTGTACTGCTTGGCAGTTTGGTTGCCTTCGGCGCCAATGGGAGATGGTATCTATATAAATTTGATTCGTCTACAATTTTCTTTGCACCTGTGACTGATTACAATAAACCATTTGAACGAAAACAGCACGCTAAGATGATGCAAATAATTCTAAAAGAAGCACGAATTAACAAGATAGATCTGAGAATAATTGGAAACCTCTACTGGAAATACGTAAAAATTATGCGCAAAGTGAGTGAAGGCTGTTGATCAACAAAGACTGGATAGCAAACTGATGAATATAACTGAAACATCAACAGTAGAGGAGGTATTTAAAAACGTAGTCGTTAGCGTTAAAAAAGCTGCAGAAGAAGCACTCGGCTCTAACACTCAAAGACAAAGTGAAAAACTATGGTGGAACAAAGAAATAGAAGCACTCGTAGAAGAGAAAAAGCAAGCGTGTATCAGATGGCTGAGCAGTAAACAACAAAAAGATAGAGATGAATACCTGGAACTCAAAAGAATAACAAGAAGAACAACAGTAAAAGCAAAAAGAGAAATGTGGGATAAGAAGTGCCAGGAAATTAATGCCTAATGGGCCAATGGGCCTAATTAATATCCACACAAAAATGGGAAAAGTACTATGGGGAACTACTGACAGAAAATAGGGACGAATACTCAACTCAATCACCAACAGAGGTTAATATTGAAGGAGAAGATATAACAATACAAGTGACAGAAATTAGAAAAGCTGAAAAACGGTAGGTCTCCAGGACCAGGGGATATCCCAGCCGAACTAATAAAATGCGTATCACAAAAATTATTTGAAATCGTCACTTGGTGCATAAATCAATTTATAAATAATTCTCCCGTACCCGACCAGTGGAAAATTGCTTATATTTCATCGATCCATAAGAAAGGAGATAAGCTTAAATGTGAAAACTATAGAGGGATATCAGTCACTAGTACATTCAGCCGTTTGTATGGACAAATAATTAGAGACCGCATTGAGAAGGAATACAAAGACCAAGAGGAAGAAGAACAATCCGGTTTTCGAACAGGAAGAAGATGTACTAATAATATCTTCTGCCTCAAACATCTAATAGAAAAAAAATCAAGAAACCCACCTCATGTTTATTGACTTGCAGAAGGCGTACGATACAGTTCCTGTAAACAAACTCTGGAACGTGTTACGACAGACGAATATTAGTGTCACCTTAATAAAAACTTTAAGAAATTTGTATGAAGGGTCAACATCACAAATAAAAAATGGAAACAGACTATCGCAAAGCTTCCTGGTTAATAAAGGTCTACATCAGGGGTGTATCACCGGCCTTGTTTAAAATATATGTTGCAAAAGCATTGAAAGGATGGAAACGAAAATGCAGAGGCATGGGCGTAGACCTTGGAGAGGTTTACTTATATACATTGCAGTTTGCTGATGACCTGGTTATTATAGCAAACGATAAAGATGATCTGGAGTACATGGCAAGGAAATTACAAGAAGAATATAGAAAGTGGGGACTAGAAATTAATACAGAAAAAACAAAATACCTACCAATAGGTACCGAACTATCGAACATCACATTAGAAAATAACGAAATCATCATACCCTGCGACCATTACACATGCCTAGGAATCGTTTTTGAAACAACGGGGAAAGATGATGAAAAAATAAAGAGAAGAATAACTCAATCCAGAAAAACAATAGGTTATCTAAACAGCGTATTGTGCAGTCATGAAATAGGAAAAAGAAGAAAACACAATATCTACGAATCTCTTATTAAAAGCAGTCCATTATACGGAGCGGAAACTTGGCGAATAACCGAAAACAACAGAAGAAAACTGGAGGCAGTAGAAATGGACGCTTTTAGAAGATCAGTAGGAGTGTCACGCAGAGAAAGAATACGTAATGATGAGATAAGACAGCGAATGGGGGTAGACGGCTCTCTAGCAACAGACATAGAAAGAAAACAGTTGATATGGTACGGACACGTCCAGAGGATGGATAACTTAAGACTTTCAAAAATAATTATGCAATGGATACCACCAAACCGCAGAAAGAGAGGAAGACCCAAGAAATCTTGGAGAGAGGAGACCTTAGAGAGGGCCAATGGGATGATAGAGTGTCATGGAAATTACATGGCATCGGACAACGTCGCAAGACGTTTTAAAACCGATTGATATATATGAGTGAAGGCTGTATTTTGTCTCCTCTAATTTTCAGTCATCAAAGACACTAAAAGAGACGAAACGTAAGTGCTGCCCTAACGCAGTGGCCCATAAAAAAACTAAGCGAAAATAGCAAAGAACTAATAGATAAAATAAGACAGCTGATGGAAAATACGACTTCAATTACACAGCAGTGAAAAAATTAAATAAAGATATACACCGATAAATCCGAAAAGTCGTAAGAGAAAACAATACAAGAGAAATAACTAAAATGATTCAAGACAACAAGTTTAAATGTTTTGAGGCGAAAACCATGTACAAAATAAGAAACAGATATGGAAATATTACTACAGATAGAACCGAAATAATCGAGGTTGTCGAATCCTGTTATCGCGAAATTTATGAGAGCGACGAAAGACAAGATCAGCGCCTGCCCAAAATTACAAACTAGGGATCAGAATTAATGCCATAAGCAGTCAAAACGGCACTTTTAGAAACGAAAAATAAAAAATCCCCTGGCGCTATGACGGAGTAGTGACCGAGGCGATTAAACTAATTCGAAATAAAATTATCCAGGATTTGGCCAAATGTTTCACCGATTGCATCTACCAAGGAAAAAGCCTTTTCAATGAAACAATGCAGTTATTGTTTTATTACACAAGAAAGAAAAAATAACAGATCTTAAAAACAACTGACCTATCAGTGTGCTCTCACACATATATATTTTTTTTACAAAAATTGTCAAAAGAAGACTGAAAGTTATGTTATACTTCTATCAGCTTATAAGATCAAGCTGGATATAGATCGGGATACACCACTAGCAACCACTAACTAGTGATAATGAACCTGATAGAAAAGTCTTCAGAATACAACAAACCATTGGCATTGATATTTGAGGACTACAAGAAAGTATTCAATACTATAAACCAGTAGAAAATGTTAAAAGCATTAACAGAATGCCGAATAGACCATCACTACACCAACATAATGAAATATGTCTACCAAAATCATCTAGCGTAAAGCTGTCTGAACAAGAAACCAATCAATTCTATCGACATCGTCTCTCCAAATCTATTCACGGCGCTGTTAAAACATACTTGTAAAAAGGCAGATCTGAACGAGTTTAGTATCAACATAAATGGAGAAATGCTTCATTTGAGATTCGCAGATGACATTGCCCTTATAGCCGATCGTATGAATAATGCAATAATATTGTTGTAATAATTATGTAATGCTGCCTTGGAGGTTTAGACTAAAGGTTAACATGAACAAGACGAAAATAATGTCTAACCTGGTGCTAAATGGAAATATTGCTGTTGATGGAAGGGATATTGTACAGACTGCATCGTAGGTTGGGACACTTAGGACAATAAATTCTGTTGGGTAGAGATAACCAGACATGTGAGCTTCCACGTTGCATAGGATTAGCCTTGATAGCGTTTGGTAAATTAAACTATGTATTTAAATCGGATGCCCATATACGTCATAAGAAAAATCTTTGACCGATGTCTGTTACCTGTACTCACTTATGGAGCGAAAACACTCGCAAAAAAGTATTGCGTGACCTAAAACGAAGAAATTCGTCGTAGAACAAAAACAATAGACACTATGGAAACAATCGCTTCGCTAAAATGGAATTGGGAATGGAATTACGTTGCCAAATTATCATACAACCGATAGTCAAAACCAAGTAAGGCCAAGACAAGAAGCACAACGGAGCAGAAGCCTGAAGTGTTTTAGCAGTAACTGGATGTAAGCTGCACAAGACAGATACAGACGGAAAGAGCTGAGGGAGACCAACGTCCAGCAGTAGAGGTGTACAGGTTGATTATGCAGAATCTTCAGTCTCCACTCTGAAAAAATATTTAGCGACGTTTTCCACGAAACTGAAAAAGGCATAAACGGGTACCGTTCAAAGTACACTAACATAGATGACGTCAAAAATAAAAAGGATCCTTACGAATAGCCTGTTTAAAAATAAAAATTGATGTGTTTTAGGATTTTTCCTTAAAGTCGCCGGTTTACGAAATAACGAGTTTATTCCTTTCATTTGCACCATACCGTATAGATAGTGTAAGGTAGTCGTGAAACACCCTATACATTTGTTAGTGAATGTTTTATTAAATAAAGATTTGATTATGTTTGAAGCTATTAACGTTTCTATGGAAAATCGGCGGTGATGTAGTGATGGTTCCTAGCTGTCACGATATAAATTTTCTGTATGTGATGTTCGGTATATTTTACGGAGGAGCAGCACATTGAAAATCCGAGTTATGAAGAAGTAGTTCAAATAATAAAGAAACTAAAAAACAGTAAAGCGTCAGGAACCTACGGAGTTTCGGCAAAATTGTTGAAATATGGAGAACCCGAACTCTGGGGAAGAATCCATTACCTGATAAAGTTGGTATGGACCAAGGAGCAAGTGCCGGAAGAATGGCAGTTGGTCTTATACAGCCAATATATAAAAAAGGATATAATAGAAAATTCCAGAATTACAGATCAATTACATTGCTAAATGTAATATACAAAATCCTTTCTGGCTACACTTTCTTATCTACACTAGATTATCAGAAGAACACTCCGAAAATATAATTGGTGACTATCAAAATAGATTCAGACCAAATAGAGCCACTACAGACAACATATTCATACTTAGAACAATACAAGAGAAAGCTTATGAATACGGCATAGAACTATATAATATGTATATAGACTTTAAACAAGCTTTTGATAGTGCGATCTAGGTATACCAAAAAAATATATCAGCCTCATAAAAATGACGTCGCAGGGTTCAAAAGCCGCAGTTAAAGTAGATGGAGAACTGTCTCCCCTGTTTGACATCAACATGAGGGTGAGACAGGGAGACGCACTTTCAACCATGCTGTTCAACTTAGTTCTTGAAGCACTCATCAGAAAAACCAATATAACCGGCCATATAAACCCCAAAACAGTACAAATTACTGCATATGCAGACGATGTCGCCATTATTAGTAGAAGCAAGACACGACTAATGGAAAAGTTCAAGAAAATTGATCCTAAAGAACAAAAAATGGGGCTTAAAATAAACAAAACAAAAACTAAGTACATAACCATCAAAAGAACACCTGAGAATGAAAATAATATAGCAATAGACAACTATATTATTGAACGTGTGGATGCCTTCACATATCTGGGCACAGAAATCAATCAATCAAATAATGCACGTATTTCCAGTGGAAATCGTACATACTATGCTAATAAAAGATTGATGACATCGAAATTATTAAACAAAAGAACCAAAATGACTATCTGCAGAACTTTAATTAGACCCGTAGTAACCTATGGTTGTAAAACCTGGATAATGACGAATAAAGAAAAAAGCCCAACTCAGGACATTCGAGAGAAAGATACTGAGAAAAGTATATGGCCCGGTGCAAGATGAAGACGGCACATGGAGAATCAGGAGAAACGACGAGGTTAATGAACTGAATGAAGGTTGTGACATTGTAAGATTTGTGAAAAGTCAAAGACTGTCATAGCTGGGACATGTTCAGCGACAAGAAGACATGAAAACGACAAAGATGATGTTACAGTGGAAGCCGGTAGAAAGGCAGAAAAAAGGAAGGCCCAGGTCGAGATGGTTGGCTGGCATGGAAGACGACCTGAAAACCATAAATATAAGACAATGGAGGAGAAGGGCCCAAAAGAGATATGAATGGAAGGACATAGCCAGACAGGCAAAGACCCATCCAGGGTTATGATGCCAAAAGAAGAAAAAGAAGTTGTTAGATACCTGTATCAAAGAGTGTCACGCAAAAGGCTTTTTATTTGCTAATTTCTCTGGTCTAATAGTGTTTAGCTGTTTTAACTATACGCTGATGCAGACGAGTAAGTAATTGATCCATAATCAATTTTTGATTGTAAATAAAGTGTTATAAATTATTAGCAGAGTAGAGCAATCTGAACCTCAGTATCTATTTGACAATGTGCTCTTTACATTTAATTTTGTATTGCAATATAATGTTAACTGCCTTACGCGTTTTTGTTTTCAAGTAAGTTGTTTATCACATCACATAGAATTGAATGATAGAGGAGAACTAAAGAATTTGAGATTGAAATTGTTACAAATATAACATAAATATAACTTACTTTGTTTATACACTGACTTGGACTTTGACATTAAGTAACCTGACAGTAGTATATACATCATATCAAAATAATATTCAGAAATAGATGACTATCTTTATACCCAACACAAATAGCAAATATTAGATATTGATTTTATTTCACAAAATTTAACTCCATTTCTTCCAATATGTCGTTGTGTTAATTTTCAACGTGAAAATATACTAGCCATTCATAACTTAGCGTAGAAATGGTGTAAAGACAAAACCATCTCTATAATCATACGCTTACTGCAAGTACGAGTTCAACTTAACCACCGGTTAAGAACGGCTAAAGCACTATCCCGTAACGCACAAAACCTCTTTCCCAAAAAGAGTGTGTCAACTTCACGTATACTAATCCTTCGTATAGTTTCTGTTTATTATTTCTCAGCCCAAAATGATGATGAAGAAGAGGAACCAACAGTCAAAGAGCGATTATTAGCCTTTTCTATGAGAGTCATTGATATTTTTTGCGTGTGGGATTGTTGTGGTCCATGGTTGGTGTTTCAGAAGTTTGTAGCTCTGATCGTCTTTGATCCCTTCGTTGAATTATTTATTACTCTCTGCATCGTAGTCAACACCCTCTTCATGGCCTTAGATCATCACGACATGGATCGAAATCTCGAGAAGGCTCTCAAAAGTGGTAACTATGTAAGTACAACTTTTTTCTATACTAACAATGAAATATTATATAAATGTATAAAAGATTAAGTGATGGATTCGACCGTTACTTGATGGAAGTTCATTTTATAAAGCAATAAAATACTGAAAACTTTTGTTTTCAACACTCCCACCACATGTAATATAATTTATTATCATTACAGCTGTTTCGGTAGAGTGCCTTTCTCAAGTGAGCTATTTTTGATATGCGTCTAACACTTTATAGTCTTTAACTGAATATTTTGAGAAGGGGAGTACTGTTTGTGTCAAATTGCTCATTCAAATTTATGTATTTTTCATAGATTTTAATAAAATGATAGCTTACGTCCTTTATTTTGAATATGAAATTGGTTATTAAAAGAATGATTATAATCTAGAAGGTAGAAACATTACACAAATTTATCTGACTGGTCAAAAAAAATATTATAATATAATTATGTTACATTATATTATGTTATACAAATGTATACACACATTAAAAGTTTAGTACATTAAAAATTACATTAAAAAAAATACATTACAAGACATACATTAAATATCTAAAAATTATTCAATACTGTAAAAAGCATGGCTAAGTAGAAATGTTTTTAGATTTTGTTCAAAGCATTTAATAATGCCAAGATGCATCTTACGTGTCACCGACATGTCATTGAAATTAATTAAAATATTTGATCCCAATGTAGCTAGGAGCATACTGTGCGACTCCCAGTCGGGAAAAAGGCTGATGTATGTTATCCCTTAGACTTGTGTTATGTGGATGTAGATTAGCGTTTCTAAGGAATGTTTGTTCATGTTTTTTTTTTATATACATTATTAGCTGTTAAATATATAGGCTAGGAAGAGTTAAGATGTTAGCTATTATAAATAGTGGCTTACATGATGTAGTTGGTGATACTTTAAACATAGTTCGTAGTATTTTTTTTGAGATATAAAAGCTCTATTGATATATGGAGGTGAGCCCCAAAATATTAAGCAGTACTGAAGGACTGACTGCACCAGGCCATAGTACATTAGTTTTAATATATGGAAGGATAAAATATCCCTTATATTTCTAATTATATAACACCGAATACTTAGTGTCGAAGTTACTTTATCTATGTGATCTTCATAACTTAGCTTTGAATCTAGCATCAGTCGTAAACATTTTATTACTTCAGAATTTTGAATGGACTTGTGATCAATATATAGATAAAGATCATAGTCAGGGGCTATATTCTTTGGTAAAAATCTCATGAAACTGGTTTTTGTTATATTTAATTTAAGGCCGTTGTCTTTGCAATACTTACTAAATTCCTGAGATGCTATATTGTCATTGCTAACAAGCTAATCAAATTAATGATGTAATATAATGAAGCTTGTATCATCTGCATATTCAATAATTTGATTAGGAGTAGTGCAAACTTGGATGATTGTTGGTAAAAACAATAAAGATGAGAGGACCAAGAACCGAACATTGTGGTACTCCCAGAGAAGACTTCATTGGGTCTGATAGTATACCATCTAATATTATTGTTTGCAAACGATTTGGCAAATATGATCTTATCCAGTCATGTGGTATACCTCGAACTCCCATGCCTCCCATCTTCATCAGAAGCAGCCTGTGATTAACCATGTTAAAAGCACAACTGATATCATAAAAAAGACCCAACGTGTTCTGTTTTTCATTAAGAGCTTCACAGATAATATTAAGACAGTCATCAACAGTACTTACAATAGATTTGCCTTTCCTGAACCCATTTTCGACATCTGGCATTAAATGAAATGCTTCTAGATAGCTTGTTAGTCTTTCACAGAATGCCAGTTCAAACAACTTTGCAATCTGACTGGGTATACAAATCAAACGATAATTCTCAATATTACCTGCATAACCTTTATTTTTAAAAATTGGAAATCCCTTGGATTCCTTTATATTGGGAAATTGGCCTGTCGTAAAAGATTCGTTGATTAAATGTGACAAGGGTTCACATATGTGACTGGTAACATATCCTATAACCTTACCATTGATTTTATCTAAACCTTCAGCATGTTTAGATGTGGTCTTACTTATAAGTTACAGTATTTCTGTAAGTGGAGTTGGAGAAAGAAAGAAAGTTTTGGAAAATTGATCAATTTTCATGAGATAATTTGGAGTTGAGTTCTTATTATTTTTATTAATGAAATAGTTATTTATCCGGTTGGCTTTGTCTTTAGTTTTTATATTTTCATTGTCGTTTATTTTAATTGTATTTGCTAATGTAAGTTTGTTTCTCTTTTGATTAATATCGATGATTTTCCAACTTCCTTTTATAATGTTGGTATTTTCAATACGTCCATTGTTTCTTTGTTTTAAATACTGTTGTTTGATTTGTTGATATTGCTTTTTAAAAGTATTATATCGTTCTGTGTAAAATACAGACTATTTAACCTTTTGTGTAATACGTTCATTTCGCACAGCATATTATGCATTTCTTTGATGTGCTTAGGAAACTTATTTTTGCTATACAATTAGGCTGGTTTTTGTTTTTTAGGAAAAATTGTGTTATAAAAACGTTCCATAAAATGCTGATATTTTATATTTGAAAGTGATAGCCATTTCATGCCAGGTTTCTCTAGACAATACATTTCTGAAAACATCCATATTAGATTCCATAAAATTAAGGGTTTGAAAGAAATGATTACAGTTATGCATTAATGGGACAATGAAAGAGCCTATTTGATTAGATAGAAATGAGTCAACTACTTCTGTTATTTAAGCTCAAACTACTAAAAAAATTATCAATACATGTTGAAGATGTGTTTGCTATCCTGCTGGAAACATTAATAAAATGTTTAATGTTAAATTCAGCTAATAAATTTATTAGGTCATTTCTGTGATTGTTTTTAATTGGGAAGTTCACGTTAACATCTGCACATATAAGAAACTGATTACCATTCTTATGGAAATTGAACATCAACATCTCAAGTTGTTTAATGAACTGTTTAAAGTTGCTGGTTTCAGGAGGTCGGTAAATAGAGAGAATATATATAAATCCCTTTGTATTTGGGTTTTTTATTCTTCCACAACAGATTTCAAACACACCCTCTATACACCATGTATTTACATTTATTGATTCTATGACAAAATTCTGTACAACATCCTTTCTTACGAATAACGCAATACCGCCTCTTTCTTTGTTAGTTCGAGAAAAATGTGAAATTAGTTCAAAATTTGGAATTGAATTAATACAAATTAATGGATTCAAGCCAGTGCTCAGTGACACAAAAGATCCTTACATTTTTTTGTTGTATCATCTGTTGTAAGGTGAAGTACACAGGTAAAAATCTATTTTTCTATTATTGAAAGCCCTGTTGTGTTTTGCTATCCATTTGTTAAAGGATCTGCCGTCTGACCGATGTAAGTTCTTGGCAGTCGCCACATTTAAGTTTGTATACACCACTGTGTAAGTGCTTTTTATTTTGGCTCTTGTTGTTCTAAATATATTTCTTAAGTTGTTTGTTCTAAAAGCTGGCGTTATACCTTTGTTTTTTATGTGTTCAGCTATTTTTGTTGATATCTTGCCTGTATATGTAATGGAGCAGAAAGTATTGGGTTTTTCTCTGTTTATGGAAAGACTAATTTCAGGGCTTTCTTTTGCAGTTTTTGGTTTAAAATTTTATTTATTATCTGTTTGTTTTATCTATTTTTTACTGCTATTTGTCTAATAATATTCAATTCTATCTAGAAGTTGTTAAACATAAAAAAAGAAATAACGCCAATAAGAGCTAAACGAAAAAGCACTTACACTGTAGTGTATACAAACTGCCGATTGCTCAATAACTTACATCGGTCAAACGGGTAAAAACTTTAACAAACGTATAGCAGAACACAAAATGGATTTAAATAACAGAAAAACAGATTTCACTCCACCTTCCCCTACTGGACCATAATCATTCTTTTTTCTAGATCATAACCATTTTTTTAATAACCAATTTTAAATTCTTCTCATTCAAAATGTAATTTACAATAAGCTATCATTGTTAGAATCTATGGAAATTAACGAACAAAAAAATATATAAATAGCTCACTTACGAAAAGCACTCTACCGAAACTGCTGTAGTGATAATAACTTACCTGGTTTAACCTTAAGGTTATAATCGGTCAAAAAAACCGGTTATTTCCAAAACTAATGTTCGGTTTTTTTAATTAATAGCCAGTACCCAATAGTTTATAACATTAGTTTGCGATATATCGATGCCAAGATAATCAATCGATATATAAACAGTGAAATTTACAACCTGGTGGAGCCATAATAGATTCCGAATCACAATGTAGCACAGAAATTGAAAATTTTAATTAAATAAAAAAAATATATATAAAAAACAGTTTTATTTTTTTGATTCATTCATTCATTTATGAATTCATTATTTTTTCAGAGGTAACTTATCCGGTTTTTCACCGGTTATTACTTCAAAGAAAGACAATAAAACCGGAAAATTATTTATTGCGGAGTCAAAAAACCGGTAGGTTTTTTCCACTCCTACTGCATACCCGTAGGAACATTTGCGCATACAATTCATTGGGGTGAGGAAAAAGTCTGGGACAGCATAAGGCGCTTTATTCCCGTGGTATTCTTTTTCTTGTCGTCTTTATGTGTTTGGTGTATCTGCGCATCGAGCTTCCTAATCTACACGAGCCTTTCCATTAACTCCAGAGTCTCAACACTTGGATGAGAAAATGGGCTCCTCTGGTCCGGTTTGTTAATATTTTGTCGGTATTTTTTTTAATGACATGTGCCATTTTTTGTGTTAGTTTTTTATTATTTCTTGGGTAGACTAGGCCTTTTTGTGGTTTTGATGATTTTTTAGGGAGTTTGGGATGAGGATGGGTTGAGCGTGGAAGTTTATTTGAGCGTTACAGAGATTTTTAGATGCTATATCTTCTTAGTCAATGCCAAGAAGTTGCTGTTCGGTGTTTACATCGATGGAAAACAAGTCTCGATAAAATATCGATATAATCCAACTGCAAGACGAGAAAGTTAAGGAAATGGTTCAAAGACAACTAAACGAAAATTTAGGGAATAATATGGTGAGAATGTCAATAGGGGCTTAAATAAAATTATAATAACAGTGAAGGAGATCTATGAAATGGATTTAAAAGGCAGCTCAAAGTTAAAAAGAAGGCTTGGATAACAGAAAACATATTGGATTTCATGAAACAACGGCGACTAGCAAAAAACAACGAAAAACTCTATAAAACTATACCAAAAGAAATTCGACGTAAAATGTGAGAAGCAAAGAGCCAACATCCAGCCAAACAGTGTCATGAAATTAAATAACTCGAAAATAGATACGACAGGTTTAACACGTATAAAAAACTGAAAGAAGAGGCTGGTATCTTCAATATGAGACAAACTGCACTGCTACATGATGAAAATAGTAAAGTAATATTTGAAGTAGACGACAAACTTCAGAAATGGGAAAATTACATTACGAACATATTCAAAGACGATAGGTTTAGTTCTCCTCCGGATATTACTAACTGCAACGGACCCCTAATAACAAGCTCGGAGGTAATACAAGCCATACAATCTTAAAAAAAAATGGCAAAGAGACAGGTCCTGATGAAATTTTCAAGTGAAATATATAAGCTTATAAATGATAGCATGATAGCAATGTTTTAGAGGCTATACCTATATTCTACCAGAGGATACCTACCTAATGGTTGATCCAATTCATTTATTTATAGCTCTACCTAAGAAGACGATAACAAAAACCTATACTAATTATAGAACCATCAGTTTGTTAAGCCATTTATTAAAAATTGTCTAAAGGTAATTCATGACCGTATCTATAATACATGAGAGGAATACCATGCGAGGAAGTGACACACAGTTTGGTTTCCGTAACGGATTTGGAACGAGAGAGGCATTGTTTGGGATGAACATACTTGGTCAAAGATGTCGTGATATATCTGTAGACATGTACTGTTGTTTTATTGACTTCCAAAAGGCATTTGATCGTGTTCAGTACTCTATATTGATCGAAGTTCTAAGTAACATTGGCTTGGATGGCAGAGACGTTCGCATAATTGTAAATTTGTATTGGAATCAAAGAACATACAGAAAACCACAATACTCGTAATAAAGAATGAAAAGAATATAAAAACGTCAAAATACGTAAATAGTATTAAACTGGTACTATTGAGCAAGTTCATCATTTTTTTTACGTTGGATATCAGTTAAATTAAAACGCAGGGAGTCACGGTAAAATTAGATCCAGAATTGAGTAGGCCAGAGTCGCTTTTAGAAGGATGTCCAAGGTCTTGTGTAACAGAGACCTAAAATTGGTATTGCCGATTCGCCTACTTCGCTGCTAGGTGTTCTTGGACTTACTTTATAGTGTAGAGTCTTGAACGGTGAATAAAAGTGGTCCTAATTACCTTGAAGCTTTTAAAATGTGGTGCTATAGAAAAAATTTTAAGTTTTCTGGGTGGAGACGATTTTAAACTCCATAATACTAGAACGTCTCAGCAAGACTGCTGAAATTATAAAAAGCATCAAGAAGAGAAAGCTGAGTATTTCGGACATATTGAGAAGTCCCAAATAAAGTCCCTACAAAATATTATGCAACGGAAACTAGCAGGCAAACGCAGTCCAGGACAAAGAAAGACTTCATGGTTGAAGAACTTTCGAGATTGGTATGGTATTGACACCAGCATGATATTTAGGATGGCAGTGAATAAAATTAAGATAGATATGATGGTAAACAACGTTCTGAAAGGATACATGAAGAAGAAGAAGACATCATACCTTATGATCTCTCGCAGGATGTGGTTGGGATATTCCATTAGTTCGACGATTTATTGCTTTGTCGTTCATCTGGTATAACACTCTAATTGGTTGGGTGTCTCTGTAAAGAAACTTTTCCGCTACGTATCGAGGGACGTTCGTTACTTCTCATAGTGCTCCATTGTGGACAGCTTGGATCTTCTTTCTGTTTGTCTGTTCCCATGCGAGAAAAGCGTACCTGAGGATGGGTAGTATGACGCTGTTCGATAAGCCTTGTCTTTGTTCTGAATATTAATTTGCTTCTTCTCCCAGTTAGGCTTCTAATATTGTCTAGTACCATTTTTGCTCTCTGTACTGTTCTTGTAACATAGGAGGTGAACGTGAGTCCCTTGTCCATGCTCACTCCGAGGTACTTTGTTTCATTTTAAAATCTCTAGTTGTTTGGCTAAAAAAAAACAAAACTTTGGTCAAGAGAACCTAGTTAGAGCAATAGAAGCACAAAGAATTGATGGTATGGAGGCATAATGAAAATATACAGAAGAGCAATCCGTTAAGAGTTATAACGGAATGGATACCACCGGGTAAAAGAACTAGAGATAGACCCAAACTGAGATGGAGACAACAAGTGGAACAATACTTAAGAAGTATGGAAATTAGAAATATAGAAAGGACAATTAAATAAAGAGAAAAATAGAGAAAAGTAGTGGAAACAGCGAAGTAACACCAGAAACTGTAAAACCAAACACAGAATGGGATGATTCTCCCCTCCCAAAAGGATCTTCAAATGAAAACAGCTTTAGCTTCTTCGGTAGCGTATAGCTTGTATATAGCTGCTCGGTTGGTATGCTGCGTCTTTCTCAAACACCACTCGTCTACACCTATTTATGAAAAACATCATACTTTTCATTCTTTGCGCAAAGAAAATTCGTTGAAATGAAAGTAGAAGATTGCATTTTTTTTTATTCAAGCTCCACCTTTTCGTTCAAATTTACCATACATTAGTGGATTCTTCAGACAAATATAGAAAACATTGGCAAAATGTAACATCAGTATTGGACATAAATCATCAAAATCATCCGGAAAATATTTTTCAAAATTTAAACCCAATGTTGCTAAAGATCATCAATCGGATGTTGTTTATAAAATAAATTTTGAAGGCTGCAATTCAACATATATTGGGCAAACACATCAATGTCTCCATATAAGGGTTGTTGCTCACAAACATAGTGTATACTTTAAAAACAATAAGAGACAAATTACAGAAGGATGTTACTTGATGACCACAAAAACCAAACCGAAAGTATGCACCTCTAATCAGCAAGCATCATCATCATCTTTGGCTCGACAATCCTCTGTGGATCCTAGCCTGCTCAGATTAGTCAGCATTCTGTTTGGTTTCTGGCAAAGTGTTGCCATCTTCTGATCTCTAGTATCCCTAAGTCGGTTTCAACTCCGTCTAACCACTTAATTCGCGGTCGGCCTCTACTTCTTCTTCCTATGGGTGTTCCTATCGTTAGCTTTTTAGCAATCATGTTGTCATTCATTCGTATTATGTGTCCGTCCCATCTAAGTCGCTGTGTTTTAATGAAAGTTACGACATCTAGTTAATTAAAAAGTTGGTACAATTCGAAATTAAATCTTTTGCGCCACTGCCCTTGATCGTTTGTAGCTCCAAATATTTTGCTGAGTATATTACGACCGAATATTCCCAGAAGTCTTTCATCCTTCTGAGTTAGAGTCCATGTTTCTGTCCCTATGTGAGGACCGGCCTCAGCAGTGCTTTGTATATAATAATTTTAGTTTTTCTTTGGATATTTCTTGAGTGGAATGTTGTTGGTGTCCGTAGTATGCCCTATTTGTAAGGTTTATTCGTCTTTTAATTTCTTGGCTTGTTTTATTGGTAGTAGTCACGAGCGACCCAAGGTAAGTCAAGCTGTCAACACGTTCAAAGATATGACTTCCAAATGCTGTTTTCCATTGCTCATTTGCTATAGGATCCTTAATAACCAACATGTACATGTACAACATCTCGTTTCCTACGCCATCTTGTGTCAAAGTCATCAGCGTATGCTAAGATTTGTATCGATCTATTGTAAATAGTACCGCCGTCTCTAATTCGTGTGTCTCGGACTGCCTTTTCCAAGGCAGTATTAAATAGGAGGCAAGCCAGGATCTCCCCTTGTCTGAGTCCATCCATTAACTAAAAGGATCGAGAATTCTCTTGTGTGCACTAGTAGCGACTTCTATATAAAGTAACGAGAAGTCCGGAGATTTCTCTTTTATGGCGAATTACGTGAACCGCCAAAGATTGAATATCTTTTCTCAATTTGAAAAAATATTAAATCTAAACACAAAAAGTTTAAAAGAAACTTATATTATTTTTATTGATTTAGGAGCTGCAATTCTTCTTCAAGTTCCGCTCCTCTCGGAGATTGGAAATCATTCTGGCAATTATAATTTTGTTGGTTACGCGCCTGAATAGTTCAATTGAACTGCATCCAAACCATTCACGGAGATTGCGTAGCCACGAGATTTTACGTCTTCCTACGCTTCTTCTGCCTTTGATTTTACCCTGCATTATCTTCCTTAGTAGTTCGTATTTTTCACCTCTCATGATGTACCCCAAGTATTCCAATTTCCTGATTTTTATGAAATTTAAAACTTCGCATTGTTTTTCTAGTTGTTCGAGAACTTGTTCGTTTGTTTTGCGATCCATCCATGATATTTTCAAAATACGTCGGTACCACTACATTTCGAATGCTTCTAAAATTTTAATGTTGGATTTAAGTGTCCAAGCTTCAACCCCATACAAAAAGATAGAGAAAATATAACATCGAAGAATTCTTATTCGGAGCGATATATTGATATCGCGATTACAAAAAAGTTTTCTCATTCTATAAAAAGTTGACCGTGCAATTTCAATGCGGCATCTTATTTCTTTTGTCTGATCAGTATCTTCTGTGATCCATGCTCCAAGGTATTTGTACGAAGATATTTGTTCAATTTCTGTATTACCTAGTACTAGCTTAACTTTGATGTTTTGTACTTTTGTAAATACCATGAACTTGGTTTTCTTCAAATTTATTTTTAGTCCATAATCGTTGCAATATACATTTAGTTGTTCAGCAAGGTGTTGCAGTTCTTCTAGTATACCTGCCAGAAGGACGGTGTCGTCAGTATATCTTATGTTACTTAGTGGCTCACTGTTTATTATAAGGCCCTCACTGACCTCGGCAAGCGCTAATTCTGAGATGGCTTCACTGTATAAATTGAATAACAAGGGTGATAAAATACGCCCTTGGCGGACCTCACGCCGAATCTGGATGTCCTCGGTCAGTTCATTTTCAACTTTCACTTTTGCTGTTTGGTTCCAATAGAGGTTACATATGATTCTAATGTCTCTACTGTCTATGTTTTTATTTAATAAAATTTCTTTAAGCCGATTATGCTGCACTCTCTCAAATGCCTTCTCAAAATCAATGAAACAGGTATATACTTCCTGATTTATATCTAAGCATCTCTGCGAATAAACACCTACTGCAAACAATGCATCTCGTGTTCCCAGTCCTTTCCTAAATCCCATTTGTGTATTACTTATGCCTTCATCTAATTTCTTATGTATTCTATTGTGAATTATTTTTAAAAACAATTTCAAGACATGACTCATTAAGGCTATGGTGCGATGTTCATTGCACTCCTTTGCATTGGCTTTTTTGGGTAGCAGTATGAATGGTGATATATGTTGCAGCGGCATTGGAAAGATGGAAAAGAAAGGTGCATAGGATGGGTATAGAGCTTAGCAATGAATGTATATATACACTCCAGTTTGCTGATGACTAGTTAGTACTAGCGACCGACAGGGAAGACATGCAGTACATGCTTAGAAAACTGATAGAAGAATATAACGACTGGGGAATGAATGCCAATACAACAAAAACCAAATATCTTTGTATTGGAAACAAGACAGATAACATAGACCTCGAAAACGGACAACATATTTCCTGCTGTCAGAGCTATGACTACTTGGGTGTTGCCTTTGACAATACAGGAACTGATACACGGGAAATAGAAAAACGAATCACTCAAGCAAAGAAAGTCTTAGGATGTCTCAATGGTATACTGTGGAGTAAAGAGATAACGAAAGGAAGAAAATTTAATATATATGAGACCATGATTAAAACTACTCTTCTTTATGGCGCTGAAACATGGAGAATTAGTGAAAAGAACAAAAAGCGAATACAAGCAGTAGAGATGGATGCAATGAGAAGATCTTTAGGTATTTCCAGACGAGACCGAATCAGAAATGATGTAATAAAACAACGTATGGGAATAGAAGGTAATATAACTCAAGATATAGAGAAGAAACAATTAAGGTGGTATGGGCATATTCAACGGATGCCAGCAACAAGACTCCCCAAAAAAGTAATAGAATGGCAACCGATAGGTCGATGGAAAAGAGGAAGACGCAGATTAAAATGGCAACACGGTGTAAACAAGTCCATGAGCGAAAGAAATTTAACAACAAACGACTGCGAAGATAGGAAGAGATGGTGTTTAGGTATCGGACAACGTCGAAAGACGTTCTAAACCGATGTATATATATAGTATGAATGTTGATCGGAGCCATTCTTTAGGTATTATACCTAAAGAAGTCAGCCAGGAGCTGCAATATGATCTCTCAACTACAAAAACGAACCGATGAATTTATTAACTGTACATCAAATAAATATCATTAAAGTCAAAGTTTAATAAATCAAATATTCCAATTTAATATTTTCATATAAATTCAATGTCATGTAGTGAGTTATTAATAAACTGCTTTGGTAACAAAACAAAACATACTCACATAGCATAAAACAAAAAATTGTCACTTATAGTTGTTCTCAGTCCGGATACTCACAAAGGTAAATATTGATAAATTTGCAGTTGCGGAAAGGTTACTGAAAGATAATATGTTGCATATCAAACATAAGTACTGAAAAGGAAATAAATAAATTTTAACAGTATTTATTTAGTGTAATGTATCTGGGCACATATAAAAGTATAACAAATAAAAAAACACCAATTAGTCTATATAAAACATACTTGTGTTTAATTTACTAACGTCAAAATTTGTTATATAATGTCGACCCTGGCTCTAACTGGCGTCGTAAACAAAAAATCTTAGGGACTGCCTTCGTTTGATTGTTGAGGGCATTCCTTTATTATTTTTTTAACGGTTTAGACCCCACTGAAGTCACATGAGGGAGATGGAAATTTACTCCATTTGTGTAATAAATGTGCACATGGACCGTATTGAGTCCTGATGCAATTGAGTGTACACCAGGTTTTGCAGGTAAGTTAAAGCCAGGAGGACTATTTATTGTGCAGAGCATGTTGTTGTTGAGTTCCCTGTGGTTGAGAATCTTTCTGTGTTAGTTTGTTAGCGTGTTAAGTCGACCGAAGTGTGGCGGTAGAATATGGCTTAGTAATAGAAGTCATTGTGTTAGGGTGGATTTCATTTTTCCGGTAATGGTTCTCATAGTGTTGTTTAGTTGAGCATCCAGCTTTTGTACATGAACGCTATTAAACAATACTAGTCCGCATTACTCAACAACAAAACAAACAGGAGCTAAATCTAAGGATTTAAGTTGGGTCGATCTTCTTCGTGTCAAGCCACAGAGTTTCTGGATGATATTGTTTCTGGTCATTCATTCCTCCGCAACCTTATTTCTTATCTACTTAAAGCTTAATAATCTATCTAAAGTCACATCTTAGTATTTTGGATAATCATTTTACCCGTTTACTACCTATCAGGTGAAAACTGGCTGTTTTTTTTTTGGGGGCAATTGAAGATTCTCGAAAGTAATTTTCCATATAGTCCAAGATTCGAATCCAGATCGACCTTCACCCATCTGTTTACCGAATGAAACATTTTTTTATTTAATTTAATATATAGACAAATACGTCTTGCATGTATTGCCTATCAAAATATGTTCATTCCTGTCCATAATTAAAAAAAAATTAATTAATCTTTTTAGCAAGTTTCACTTATTTGTTTACCAATAAAATTTTATTGAAACTAAAAGTTTAAAACATATAAAATAGGTCTATGAAGTATTGACTGTGTGTTTAAGTTCATGGCTACCGAGCAAGCAGATGTAAATAGGTAAGCAAATATAGGTGACTGTACCGATCTGTTTACGAATTAAAATAGGTATACAGTAAGGTCTCGTCATAAAAAAAGACATTACAAATTCATACAAAAGCTTTAAAACAATGTATTCAAAATTGAATTTATTTTATTTTATGGGAAAGTAATAGGTACATATAGTTTTACATTTACATTTTAAATCATTATAGCTATCTGATAATGGTTTGCGCCGTTTGCTAAGTGGCTAAAAATCATCTTCATCGCCAGAAGAAAATGTCTCTGCAATAGATATTTGAGGTAAAGGCGATGGATTTTCACAAACTTCATTCTCGTTCTGTGTAGCTCTTCCTTTTCTGACAATGTAATCAGTAATTAAACTTTGCGATGATGATGCTAGTAATTTTTTATGTAGCTCACGATATCCTGACATGCAGTTCTACAGCTCACGTTGTAATTTAAAGGCTCGTGATCAGATCGGGAATTATTGTATTTTGTAGGCAATCCAGATATAACGCTAGTGTTTAATTTTCATCAAAAAAATATGGACCAATAATTGTATTTCTCACAATACCAGCCCATACGTTTGTTTTTGTGGTATTTGCGTATGGGAGACTTGTATCCAGTGTGGATTTTCATCAGACTAGTAACTGGTGTTTTGTCGGTTAACATGACCGTTCAAATGAAACGTTGCATCGTCCGAAAATAAAACGTTATCAATGAAATTGTTAGATTGGTTCATCATATATTGCAGAATTCAGTTCTTCGGTCAAATTCGTCTGCAGCCAATTCATTGTTAAGACGTACTTTATAAGGATGGTATTTTACCTTTTTTAAAACATTTGATACTGAAGACTTTCTAACAACAAAATCCCTAGATAATTCTTGCGCTGTACAGTGTGGATTTTCTAGTGCCTCCAAAATTATGCCTTGTTGAATATTTTCATTAATTTTTGGCCTACCATGCTTTGCTGCATCCCTTACATGGCCTAATTCTTTGTATTTTCGCTCTATTCTGCTTACCGTAGATTGTGAAATAGGTTCACAATCTGGGTGTCTTTCATAAAAAAAATCGGCATACTTCTTGTTGAGTCCATATCTTATCGCCTATACCAATCATTATTATTAATGTTTCAATCCTATCACTTTCAGTTAAATGCATTTTGTAAAAAAAGTTAGTTTTCACGTAAACGTACCTTCTGTAAAGCGTAAACAATACAGATTTGTACTTAAATATTTCTGACAGTTTTTAACGTCAAATGAAAAAAAATAAAAAATACTGTTTATTTGTCTTTTTAGGCTTTAAATTTTCTTCTGCAGCCTTTAGTAATGTCTTCTGAATATTGCTTCACTTTTTCTTGACATCTTCTAATATTAAGATTTCTTCTCCTACTTCTGTTAGATTTCAGTTGACTTACATCAAGTCAGTGTACAATATGGACTACAAATGAACGTTAAGAAAACCAAGTGTATGATCATTTCTAAGCAACATACAGTAGGAAGGCTAGATATCAAGGGAAAACAAGTAGAAAGAGTGAATAACTACAAATATCTGGGAACCTGGGTAAATAAAAACAATGACCAAGGTAGAGAAATAAGGACACGCATTGAAATTGCAAGATAAGCATTTATAAAAATGAAAACAATGTTTGTTAATCGAGACCTTTCTCTGAAGCTGAGGATAAGAGCCTTAAAATGCTACGTGTTCTCGACTTTGTTGTATGGGATGGAAAGCTGGACACTAAAAGTGGATAATTCAAAGAAGTTGAAAGCATTTGAGATGTGGTAATGTAGAAGGATTTTGAAAATACTATGGACCCAACGAGTTACAAATGCAGAAGTGTTAAGAAGGCTACAAAAGGATTGCGAAGTCATAAAGTACATCAAAACAAGAAAGCTGGAATATTTGGGCCACAGAAGTGGCACCAGAGGTGCGAAATATGAGATATTAAGGCTCATAATGCAAAGTAAAATCAAGGGTAAAAGATCCATAGGAAGAGGAAGAATTTCTTGGCTAAGAAACATAAGAGATTGGAATAGTTGCAGCTCAGTAGATCTTTTCAGAGCAGCCGGCAAGATACGGATAGCTGTGATGATAGTCCACCTCCGATAGGAGAAAGAATTACAAGAAGAAGATTTCCCTCTCGCGTAAATTTACTTTCTTTGACTTTTAAGCTTTAAAGTCTGGCGATAGTATATTATGAACAGTTTATTGCAGGCAATAATATATCATCTCGTTTATTATTAAATAATCTTTATTTTGATATATCTACCTATTTTGATTGGTAACTAGATCGGTGCAGTAACCTATATTTGCTTACCTGATTGCCCGTTAGCCATGAATGTAAAAACGTAGGCAATACCTCATAGACCTATTTTATGTACTTTAAACTTTTTGTTTTAATAAAATTTGATTGGTAAACAAATGGGTGATTGGTATACAAACAAACTTGCTAAAAAAAATTAATTAATATTGTTTTAAATAAGGATAGCTATGAACATATTTTGATAGGCAATATATTCAAGACTATTTGTCTATGTATAAAATTTGATAAAAGAAAATGTTTCACTCGGTAAACAGATGGGTGAAGGTCGACCTAGATCTCGTACTAAAGAGTTCTAGATCGTTAGTCAATTTCTTTGACTTCTTTTATGGATTTTATTCGAGTTGATAAAGTCCAGTTGTCGGCGTAGCTAATCTTTTAAACTACTAATCCTTGCAACAGGCCATTCTTTAGTATTCTGGAAGTGTTAATTCCTGATTCTATTATTGCTTGTAGTAATCTGTCTTTAATCATATTTTCTATCAATCTCGCTATAAACCTTCAAGGAACAGCAAGATGAAGTAACCCAATTAAAAGTTGTTACATAGGCGTGGAAATAAAGCACTAAACCTACCAATTTTACTCAGCAAGATAAACCGCTGTGTAATTTTTTGCATTCGATTCGGGAAAGTGTCAGAAAAGTTTGTGAGCAAAATTCATGGTAGTTAAATGAAGATTGCATTTTGTACAAATAGAAAATGCATTTCCAAAGTACTAGAAAATGAAAAATTTGCAACTCAGAAAATATCGACAGGAATGAGTTCAACGACGATAGTCCTCAAGCTAGATGGTGCCCAAGGTTAACCTCATCCCCAGGAGTATGTAAATTTCATTCTAAACCAGGCGAAAGTCACAACTCATATGTTTTCAAAGTCGCTGAATTCATATATGACAACGACGATGATCTTCGAGCCACCTATACCCAGGATGGACCCCGTCTCCTGGAGTATGTTAATTTCATTCTAAAACAGTCGACATTCAATACTCGGAAGGTTTCGAGGTCGCTGAACATAATTATTTAGTTAATAAATGACCTCAGAATACCTCATGCAACGTTATATAAAACTAAGTCTCTCACAAGTACCAGTACACAGATATCCTCCGAGTTACTAGTTAAAGTGAGTTTTTTCTCCTCGCTTTATTTCAAATTATTGTGACAAAATCTGTTTTTATATAAAAATGTGGATGTAGAAAAAATTGCTTGGTTTGCAATTTGGCACGTAAAAATTGTGCTATGAAGAAAATCAATTATTTGATACAGAAGAAGATGAGAAATAATATTGATGAGATGAGAATAAATAAATTTGAATGATACTATTATTTGTTAATCATCATTTCTTAAAAAAAAATTGTATTTATGTTTAAGAAATCATATTTTAACTCTTCCATAAAAATTGTAAATAACGAATTAACAAAAAAATTAACGATACGAGATCCACGCTGGGCACCAGATACCTGGAGATCATCGCCGTCATAATATTATAAGAAGATGAGAAATAATATTGATGAGATGAGAATAAATAAATTTGAATGATACTATTATTTGTTAATCATCATTTCTTAAAAAAAAATTGTATTTATGTTTAAGAAATCATATTTTAACTCTTCCATAAAAATTGTAAATAACGAATTAACAAAAAAATTAACGATACGAGATCCACGCTGGGCACCAGATACCTGGAGATCATCGCCGTCATAATATTCGTGTTCAGCAATCCTAAAAACCCCCCGAGTAATGACTTTTGACTGATTTAGAATTAAAATAACATAAAACTCCACAGAAGACGAGGTCTAAATTGGGTTCCAGGTAGCTCGAGTATCATTGCTGTCATAATATTCTTGTTCATTGACCTCGAAAACTCAAGAGTAATGAATTTTAAATGATTGCTAATGAAAATAATATAAAACTTTAGAAGACTAGGTTCACCCTGTCATAATATTCGTGTTAGGCGCTCTCGAAAAC
This sequence comes from Diabrotica undecimpunctata, assembly GCF_040954645.1. Lineage (NCBI taxonomy): Eukaryota > Metazoa > Arthropoda > Insecta > Coleoptera > Chrysomelidae > Diabrotica > Diabrotica undecimpunctata. The sequence continues at coordinate 17,592,171 of NC_092812.1, forward strand.
CTCGAGTAATGATTTTCAACTGATCTCGAATGAAAATAGCATAAAACTCCATGTCACAAGGTCCACTCAGCAAACCCAAGTAACCCGGTAATAAATCTAATCAATCCCATAGAACCTCCCCCAGCAAACGCATCCAATCAGTCTCTCACATTACCGCTAATATTACCTCCTTTATTAGACTTCATCAACCTTTCCAATACTACTTCTATTTATACCAACAAGACAGCTCCATGGATGCACAATCTTCCAATATTCAATACTGATTTATGCAGATTCGACAAAACAGAAACCCCAGACTCAATCCTTAGAAAATCCTTCCAAAACATCCTCAACTTTACACAATTTGATGAAATTTTATACACCGATGCGTCCAAGAATGAAGACTGTTGTGGCTCCGCTGTGTTCACACTGACGACGACAATAAGCTCTGTGCGATTGCCTAAAAGTTGTAGTATCTATACCGCAGAATTATATGGAATACTCCAAGCATTAAAGACTTCAATCCATCCTACTTCAAATAAAAGCATAAAAATCGCCATTTGTACTGATTCTCTTTCCTCGATTCTTTCCACAAGATGCATTTTCTCGAAAAACCCACTAGTCCAGGAAATCTAAGAAGCAACTAAGCTGCATAACGTTCAACCCAACTTATCTCGCGTCAATATCTCCTCTATGAACAGGAAAGAAAAATCAGTTATTCACCGACTACGAATAGGGCATACACTTCTCACACATGGATACCTTATGGCATCAGAAAACCCTCCAGTATGCCACTACTGTAATAGCCTCCTTTCCATCAAACACGTGATAGTGGACTACTGCCAGTATGATTCTTCCAGAAACAAGCACAGCCTAAAAGGAAATCTAAAAGACATTCTCAGTGTTTCAAAACCGTTTTGACAGTGTTCTTAACTAATTCAGCTAATATAAACAGTGCATAGTGATAAGCTTTATTGTTTTAACTTTTTTACAAAAAAAATGTCAATATCAAATTCTTGTACCTATATAAAATATGTATAATGTAGTAAAAAAAAAGGTCCACTCTGGGCATCAGGTACAGGAAATTTACATACTCTAGGAGACCAGGCTCTTTGCACCAGCTAGCTCGAGGACCATCTTCGGTATCATATTCTTATTCAGCGAGTTCGAAAACCCCCAAGTAACAAAATTAAACTTAATCCTTTCAATACTTTCTTAGATGCAAATTCTTTATTTTCTGTGCACTTTGGACAAGGCTGTTTTAGCAGTTCAAGCACACTGCGATTTGAAATGGGCGTATCACTTACTTTTCTACACTGCTTACGCCAGACCATCTTTACTCAGTGCTGCCGGCCGACGGGTAGTTTAATGACAACAAATACATTATTCTCCATTCAAATTAGTTTTAACACGAACTAACTGACCGTACGTCCATGAGATTTAACATCACGAAGGCGATAACGATGAAACTAAGCGCCAATGATGAGTAACACGTTTCACTATTAGATTTTAGTATTTTTTAGCAATTTTCTTCAAAGTTGGAACACGCTTTTCTCGATTAGTACTGGACACAGAAAGGTGAAACAAAAATCAACGATTACAGAAAAAAAAACTCTTTCAAGTGATGGGCGTAAAAAGTTAAGTTATCATAGAACGTTAAACAGTATAATCCAATTTTTCAACAGAAGTTTCAAAAAAATAAAAAAAGTAAAACCATCATTTTAAAGGCAACATAATTTCGAATAACGTTTCCAAATTTCGAGACATTTTGTCGGTAAATAACAGAGAAAACACTGTCCCTAGGTTTTGGTGCACCGATAAAACAGAGCGATTTATCTTACTGCGGTTAATTGGTAGGTTACGTGCTTCATTTGCTCGCCAAGCAACTGATACTGGAAAGTTGTAGGTGATGAGAATTTTCAAAATGATGACAGATAGAGTAGACGATTATAAAAATACAAAATTGAAATAGGAAGACCTTACATAAATGAAGTAACGATCTTAAAAACTATGCTGGAACAAGATGGATTACAACGGCACTGGATAGATATTAGAGGCCTATTTTAAAAAATAAAAAATAGAATAATGCACAAGGGATCTATATATATATATATATATATATATATATATATATATATATATATATATATATATATATATATATATATATATATATATGGCTTTCGTGTGGCTTTTTGTACAGAGCTCCGTTGAATAAAGATTATTAAAAAAATATACGGTATAGTTATAGATTGCGTTGTTCATCTGCCTCATAAACATAACCTTTTGTAACAAACTTTTATAGGCAGGCTTAGGAAAAATTAACCTTCTAAAAAGGGAAACAATCTCAACTTGGTGTCAGCGTAAAATCGGTTATGCTCAGTGGCGGACTAAGGCTAAATCGGGCTCTAGGCAACATTGTAATTCCGGGCCTATTTTTCAGTCATAACACATATTTTCATTTTGGTGGTTTGGTTTCAAAGCATATAGTGTGTAGTTCTATTTAATTGCCTAGGCCTTAGTGTGCCCCTGGTTATGCTGACGAAAATAGGTAAACAGTTTAATTAAATGCATACATTTGATGCAAATCAAGATATTCTCTAATAATTTCATTATACTCGTAAAATAAATTATCTTTTATCTATTTCCCTATTTAATTTTTCTTAAATTATTAAATTGTAATTATTAAGCAAACGATAGGTCTCTATCGAAATTGTCTCGTTGTCTGTCCATCCATCTGTACGATAACTATTGAAGAAAATCTCATGAAATTGAATCTTCTTTTCATATTCTTATGACTTTTCGATATCTTGAAGGAAAAGTCCTAGAGTCTTAAAACTTCGTACATTCCTCTTGGAAATAGAAAGAACTTTATTGAATATGGTGTCAAGAAGTATGCTTCTTCCCTATTGGATTTGGGGTAATATTGTTTCTTCTACTTCGTGGAAGAAAGAACTCTTATACTTTTTCTCTTTCTTTAAAGAGAAGATAGTAGATAAGCAACGTATGTTCTGGAGCAACCCCTAAATCGCAACCCTTACCCCGGTCGTGATGCCAAACGTCACATTTAGCGTGAAAACGTCACGTTTTCATGTCAAAACGTCATGCGTCAAGTCAAAACGTCATGAGTCCCGTCAAAATGTCACGCTTGACGGCAAAAGGGCCCGCGTCACGTCAAAACGTCACGTGTTAACGTATGGCTTTTGGCAAAACGTTTTGACGTGAGACGCTAAGTTTTGACGTGAAAGCGTGACGTTGCGCCAGAAAATACGTTGTACATCAACTAAAGATCATCAGGAAGGATTCAGGAATATTAATTTGTGGTCAATAGTGATTCTTCAGAAGTGAAGGATATAATATTACATTTTAATTAAGAATATTAAAGGAAATAAATACAAATCTAAATTGAATAAAAATGAAAATAAGAAATCACATAACTATTATAACTGTATTTTGAAATTTGATGTCGTTATATAATTTTCTCAATATAAAAGATAGTTTCCAGGCCAGTCTATAAAAGTTTTCATGTTTGTCGAGTTCAATATCAATGTTTTATCAATTTTATGGCTTAACGTATTTAGCATCTTATGCACAACCAGTTTTGATTTATAATATAAAGATGAATTTTTTTGTAGTTTTTCACAGCGACCTTCATGATTGAGGCAACAATGAAGCTAATTGCGATGAGCCCAAAATATTATTTTCAAGAAGGGTGGAATATTTTTGACTTCATCATCGTAGCCTTATCATTACTCGAGTTAGGCCTTGAAGGCGTTCAAGGCTTATCCGTATTACGATCGTTTCGATTGGTAAGTAATCAAACAATTTTTAATGCAATACCATAAACACCTTTGATCTCATTGGTTCTGTTCTGTTGAACATTTTAAAAAGTCTTAACCCTTTACGGCATGAATTTTTTTTATCAAAAATTCTTGGATAAAAATTTTAATTCTATTTTTACGTAAAAATATTGAAAAAAAATCTAGCTACGAGGAAAACTTTATTAACAAAAAAAAAATTTTTGGTGCCAAATATGGAACATCATGCAACAATGTAATATTAAAGTCAAACTATTTTGAAGCTACAGTATACACTATACAGTATGAAACTGCAAATAGCAGTTTCTTTCTGTATTAATGCACAACGGTATTGTGCATTTTGTGCACACTAAATATGTTTTCCCTGTACAGCCTGGAAATTTGCATCTTGACTTAGTGCTCTCATCTCAATAGATAATATGATCAAGCCCATCTTTACGGATGTCTTCTTGGGGTATTTCTTTAGTGGGTCCCTTTTTTCGTTTGTTCTCGTACATCTGCTGAATCCTACTACTTGACGGTCTTCCTATTCTGTTCTGTTTAATTGGTTTTCCGGCTTTGCATAGTGCATCGGCTATTGCTAGTTTGGTATCCAAAAGGGGTAAATCAAATTTCTTCGCTCTTTTAGCTAATAACCAACAGTTCACGGCTGTCATGTCAATGAAATGAAAAAATATTCGTAAATAATATTTCTTCGACCTGATTTTTATACGATAAAATCCTAACATGGAATCAAGGAGATCTGCACCTCCCATGTAGTTGTTGTAGACAAGGTATCATTTTATGTATACCTTCTTGTTTGAAAAATCTCCTTTTTTCTCCCTTTGGTTCACTTCCAGCATATGTTGACATTGTAGTAACGATTTTATTATCAAACCAGGACACTACACTGACATCCACATTGTCTATATTGGCTATTTTCTCTACTATATGACCTCTGCCGCGCTTCTTCATTTCTTTCTCAGCTGTCATCACAACTCTAGGAACGCGATTAAGTCTTAGTGTTCCCAAAGGTAAAATGCCCTCTTTGGTCAGATATATCATAAGAGGTATGCTGGTGAACCAATTGTCAAAAAACAACTTGTAATGTTGATGTTTTGGTATCGAATCTGCTAATTTGACAACCACGTTGCTGCTCATACTAAGATTTGGTGCTCCTAGAGGTACAATATTACTCTGGGAACCAGCAAATAAATTAAAGCCATAGCTGAACCCCGAAATACTACTCAGCAAGACATTTTTCAAGCCCCAATTATGTGTTTTTTTTTTATTATACTACTTTAGCTGGCTTTGCGCTTTTGTTGGTGTAATCTGTTCGTCTACAGCTAGAAATTTTTTTTTTCGGAACCATGAGTAGTCGTTCTTTGATTTGGCTCCGAACAGGTCTAATTTTGAATAATCTGTCATGTCCAGGCTGATCATTTTCAATCATGTCATCATTGTTATTGAAATGCAAGAAACCTTTTAATTCTTCGAATCTATTACAGCTCATCACATCGCTAACTGTTCGTTGGCCAATATTGGCATTCCAATAGTGTCTTGTTCATGGAAGTTGAATTATCGACATGTAAATAAATTGTTCTATTTCATATTTTTTTAAATTAGCTGGTTTATCTGGACGTTGTTGCACTGAGTATAAATTTGATTGGTCTGTGATATACTCTATAAGACTATCAGGAAAGAGAAACTTAAAAAATTGGACCGGAGTTTCTAATTGTAAAATCGAAGAAGGTAAATTTTCAGAACCAGTAAAATTTGTATCATTTTCTGATCTTCTCAGATTTCCTTTCACCTAATTATGAGATTTCTTCCTTTTATATCGTAGTCTTTTAGACAAAGGGGTATCATCATCTGAGGAATCTGAGGATGTGGCAGAAATGACAGTTTCCTTGACATTGCTTGGTAAATTTTCACGCTCCTCATTGTCACTATCTTGACACAATATCATCTCATTTATGCCGTCTTCATCGTAGAGATCTGATTCTTCACTATTAGTACTATTTGGAATTCTAACTGCATTCATTGTACAATAAAATAGTTTCGGATTCATATCTACAAAAACAATCAATGAGTCCATGCATAACTTCATAGTGTGCCATATATAGCAAAAAACCTTTTTGGGGTTTTCGAGAGACTTTCAACATTCTTAATTTTTAATACTTACCTAAGCAGATAACTAATATCACAATACAATAAATTTCAATTTTTTCTCGCCGTAAAAAACGTTTTTAATATGAAAAATAACCTCTAACTTTCAGTTAGAATGAACATGAAACTGCGCACGGCTGCCTATCTCGCCGTCAGAACTATTCCGCATATCTCGGGTACACTATTAGTACGTGGCAGATATGGGTTGCCTTGCAGCTACGACAAAAATTGAGTTAAAACATTAAAAACAAATTTTTTTTTTGGTTTATGCCATTTATGGTACATGATGCGGTAAAGGGTTAACTATGTTCATTTGTCATATCATTTGTCATATCTAATACGTATTTACTTTTTGATCCTAATAATATACTAATCTTGCGTGATTTAGATTTGATTCCTCCATGTAATGCTTTATTAAAAGTTGTCAGGTTGAGGAAGACGGCGATGCAAACTTTCGTTTCTTTAGTGACCTATCTACTATATCCGTTATTCTATGGACTTGGTCTATAGTTCAGTGACTTTCTCGAAAGCCAAATTAATATGACAGACTTACATATTAAGCTAATATGAGAGATTTCCATTCTTTTCAGAAATAACTTCTAGTATAGCTTCGAAATTACAGGTAGGAAATCGGCCTGTAAGCTTTTCCAGATTTAAGGATCATTATGACCTCAAGTATTTTCCATATTTTGGGGAATATATCTTAATCTGAACGAGACTATATTAAGATATGTCAGTTTTACTATGGCTTTTTCAGGGAGTTGTTTTAATATTTCCCAATAATAAGATCAAACCCCGGGTGCTTTTCTGGAATTGATGCTTTCTTTAATTTCGTTGGACACTTCTTTTGGATTGTCTAGTTTAACTACACCTTTTGCATATGTGACGTGTTCCCAGCCAAGTGTGTTATCACCTTCACGTGGATGGAGCAAATTTATTAGCCTTCTGTAGATTGCTTCATATCCAACTTCTATCTGAATCTCTTAATGAAGGCTGTTGCAAGATCGGTCTTTTCAACATTTTAGTGGCTTTTCAAAGGGAATAATTAGTTTTCTTTACATTTGTTGGTTAAATTAGATAGTTATTGATCCATGTTTATTTTTTCTAATTTCTTTTTAAGATGTTGAGTAGCAAGTATTATTTAGTTTAGTTTTATCAGATAGAACTCTCGGGCACTGCTAGATCCTTCCTAGAGTTTTCTGTTCTCGGTTACCAGATTAACCATACAATATGCAACGATAATTATTTTGCTATTATGTAGAATTTGCAAATGCATATTAATACCAAATATTTTTTATTTTAGCTAAGAGTGTTCAAACTGGCCAAGTCATGGCCAACTTTAAATTTACTTATCTCAATAATGGGTAGAACTATGGGTGCTTTAGGTAACCTAACATTTGTGCTGTGCATTATAATATTTATATTTGCTGTTATGGGTATGCAGTTATTTGGAAAAAATTATACAGGTATGTCATGATTACTTTTTTTTTGAAAAATGTGTCAAATGTTGATATTATGTTTTTTGTTTTTTAGATAATGTAGATAGATTTCCAGACCATGAACTTCCTAGATGGAATTTTACGGATTTTATGCATTCCTTTATGATCGTTTTTCGAGTGTTGTGTGGAGAATGGATTGAATCAATGTGGGATTGTATGTTAGTGGGGGATGTTTCCTGTATTCCGTTTTTCCTAGCCACTGTTGTCATTGGTAATCTTGTGGTAAGTATTCAATATCCCTAATGCTTAGATTTTGGTGTTAGAAATAGCAAAACCATTGTTAGTCATTTTTTTTAATTAAAAAGCAATGAAAAAAATTTGAAACAGCAATCCTAGTTTTAAAATTATATGGTGGCGAAGATTTAATTACTGATATCAGGTAGATATTGTTTTAATGGACCCATTACATCCAACAACTATTTAATGATGAAAGGTGAGAACTGTCATTGAATATGACAAAGAAAACCGTATCACCAATACTAAGAGAAGAAGTAATATATGCCATCAAAACACAAAATACGGTAAAACTTCTGGACCAGATGATGTGTCCATTGAATTATTAAAATTCGTGACGAAGATTTTGTCGATGTAATTGCGGAACAATTTAATCATGTATATCAGACTGCCACAATTTCCATACAATGGCTGCAATCGACCTTTGTATCTCCAAAAAGTCCAGAAAGCTAGTATAAGAAATCTCAACAAATAAATAAAGCAAAGATGCAAGGCTGATAAACATCAATACTATCACAAAGAAATTGAGATCCATGATCAAAACAATCAGTCGAGAAATTTATTTAAAGAAATACGCTACAAAAAAGAGACTTGGTTGGATATAAAGCTAGAACTTGGGTCGTTGAAGACCACAGGAACCCTAAAAATTAAGAGAGAAGATATAGAAGCAAGATGGGGATTATATTGCCGAGATCTCTATAAAGATGATCACTGCCAGGAACTCAGATATGATAACAGCAGAAAAGATCAAAGCCATAGATTAAACCGGGATAGAATTGCTTTACTTGCTATGTAACAAAATATGGCATTCCAAATAATGGTCTGACGACTGGACAAAATCTACAGTGACGACAATACATAAAAAAGGCAGCTTCCAAAAATGCGACAATTGTAAAACCATCTCTCTAAGTCGGATACCAGCAAAATAATGCTACACATAATCAATGAGAGACTGAAAACTTTCCTACAAAGAGAAATACCTTAAGAAAAAACTGGATTTACCAAAGGTAGAAGACCTTCGAGAATACCTTCTGAATATAACAAATAATACAAAAATCTAGAGAATTTAATATTTCGCCATACATTTGTTTTATAGATTATCGCAAAAAGTTCGACAGGGTCAAATGACAACACTTATGGCAGATACTATAAGAAGTGGCGTACCACAACATACGTGATACGGAACAAACGATGAATACAGAGTGTTATCGAAAGAAACCAGAAAACAGTTTTGCAAACACAAAGCCGATTACATCTCTCAAATATGCAGAGATATAGAGGAACATAGCTATCGAAATAAATCGAGGGATTTATTTCAGAAGATCATCCTTACCAGAGAATTTAAATCTCAAACGTGGTCTGTAATAGATAAGGAAATAAGGAGGGTAATCTAAAGACCGATACTGACGAATATTGGAAACATGACAAATTACTGTGGCGAGCTATATAAAAATAACGAGGTACCAGCAGAAAATCAGTGGCCATATGACTACCCTAGAGAACCTATTGTCTTACTTGCTGAAAGATGCAATTAAATCGCTAAAGAGAAATAAAAAGAAATAAAATAAGGCATTGATTCAATACCAGGTGAAATACTACAGTTACTAGGTAACAAAGGATTACATATCATCCATTCTATCGGTATCGCTGTTTGGAATTCAGGAAAATGGCCATCTGATTGGTGTACCTTAATTTATATCCCGCTACACAAAAAAGGAACTACTACCAGATGTGAAAGCTACCGCACACTGTAACTAATAACACATGCTAGGAAAATCTTGTCGCATATCATCAAAAACAGATGAAAAACCTATCTACATTACCAAATACCTCAGGAACAAGGGTAAGGATAAAGGGACGCGGGAACAAATCCTGAACCAGAGACAACTTATTAAAAAGTCTAGAGAATTTCAAGTACCTATGATTATATACTTCGTTGACTACCAAAAGGCATTTTATTGTGTAAGCTGGATAAATCTGTGGTCCATTTTAATAGAAATGAGCACACCAATACACCTGGTGACTTTTATTAAAAATCTGTACCAAATTCAAGACCGAGAGAGGTGTTAGACAAGTATGCGTGTTGTCACCTGACTTATTCAACATTGATGGTGAAGATGTTATGAGGATGGCTTTAGATGGATGGGCTGGTGGAGTAACAGTGGCTGGTAGGAAAATCTCCATTTTAAGATTTGCTAATGACACTACACTTATAGCAGCAAATGAGCAAGAAATGTTTAATCTCCTGCAAAGAGTTGAGTACGAAAGCAATAAATTTGGTCTGAAAATCAATAAAGCTAAGATAAAAATAATGGTGGTCGACAGATTCCACACTATTGAACTGGCTAACATGTTACAGGAATACCAGATAGTGGACAGTGTGGTGCTGGAGAAGAATGCTTCGCATACCTTAGACAGCTCATAAGACAAACGTTTCCTTTCTAAACCAACTCGAGATTAAAAAAAGGCTGTCCACACTATGTCTGCAAAGTATTCGGCAGTTTTTCTGTCACGTGGTTCACAGATGTGACGATAGTTTGAAGATATTAATTGTTTCTCGGAAACGTTCCAGGAAGAAGATCAAGAGGACGATCACCAACTAGATGGTCCGACCAAATTAAGAATTCAGCTGGAAACTCATTCTGCGAAGATCTCAGACCAGCTGAAGATAGCGATCAATTGAGAAAAATTGTTAGAAATATTGAAGGAAATCAGAATCCTCAGTAATGGGGACACGACAGGAAAGAAAGAGAGAGAGAGAGAGAGAGAGAGAGAGAGAGAGAGAGAGAGAGCCACAACACTTAATTTCGCTAATAATAATTGAAATATACAAACACACTACTGGAACAGTTAAAATGCTTGACACACTCTCAAACAAATTTCATCTGGACCAAGGTATCAGACAAGGATGTATTCTCTCTCCACAATTATTTAATATATATGGGGTCATATTATGAAAAGATCGCAATGGCGAATGGCGATTTCATGAACTCTAAAAATGAGATTGATAAACTGCTTAATATTCCCAATACTGACATACATATGTAAATCATGAACGCTACGATAAGTGGAAAAAAGTAACCACTGAAGTTATGTTGTGGAATCATGTTATGAATTCCATGGACCGACAACAGGACAAATAATTCAATTTAAGATGAACTAAGGGTCAGCAAACGGCTATCCAGCAATTAAAAACAATTAAAATACTTTGGACATTGTATGAGAGCAAAGACAGAAAACATGGAAATAATTATTAAAAAAGGAAAGGTATAAGGCCGCGAGTAAAATTCAAGAGAAAAATATAAGAATATGCAAAAGGCTTATGCATTACTTAAAAGAAAAGAGCAGAGATAAAGATATGTGGAGACAAATAACACACGATGACCACTACACTCCCTCCGGGGGTCAGGACTGAAGAAAGAGATATAGTAGAGGTTTTCAGGACTGAAGAAAGAGATACAGTAGAGGTTTGGACACTTTCTGAAACTTCTTTAGGAAAGCTCGAGGCCTTCGAGATGTAGTGTTACAGACGAATATTGAGAAGTATATCGGTGGATCGTGTGATTAATGTGGAGGTCCTATTTAGAATGAGCAAGGAATGCGAGATTATTAACACTATCAAAAAGTCCAAATTAGAATATGTTGGCCATGTCATGAAAAATGAACAGAAATATGGCTTATTGCAACTTATTCTTTGCTTTCTTCTATTGCGCTGACCAATAGGGATATCTTGGTATGGGTTCGGAGACACACAGGCGTGGAAGGGAATGTATGGGCTGACGCTCTGGTAAGACAGGACTCATCCACTCTACCCGTGGGACTCGAACCGTTGATTGGAGTACCCTTCAGTACTGTACCAACGTCTCCTTCTAGACAGTAGAAGATGCTATCTGGTGGTTACTGCTCACTGTAGATTCAGCCACCTTCATTTTCTCGGATTGTCGGATGGCCCACGATGCCGTCTTTGTAATGAAAAGCAGAAAACCTCCTCACATGTCCTTTGAAAGTATCCGGCACTGGCCTATTAGAGGTGGCAGATCCTGTGATATGCCTTTATGCAACTGAGCTAAAGGAGCGAGTTTAGGTCCTTATGGGCCTTGTCCGTATAATAGGGATGATACCCTAAGTGTCTGAAGGGCTCACAAATGGGCCCTGCCCCAATCTACCATAACCATAACCATAACTCATTCTTAAGGGCAAGGTATTTTGAAAGAGAGAACCAGGTAGAAGAATACCTTGGCTTCAAAACCTGAAAAAGTGGTTCAAATTGTCTACAACGAGACTATTCCGAATTTTGAATAGTTGCAACCAAAGTTAGAATAGCCGTTATGATCGCCAACATCCGGAACGGATGGGTACCGTAAGAAGAAATGGACAAAAGAGAAGCTTTGTGCTGTCCCAGAGATGCATGGACATGAATTAGAGTATGTACTTATCATGCCCAGAGACGCATAGACATATATTAGTAACATTTTTTATAGACTTTAAAAAGGCATTTGGTAGGGTTAAACATAAAAAGCTTGTACATTATATTAAAAATTAAAAAAATATTGAGAGTCGTGATATAAAAATTCTCATATTTATTAGACTCAAACAATCAAAATAAGAGTTTGCAACCAAAATACACTAGATATTAAAATACAGAGAAGAGTCCACCATAACTTAAGCCCGTATTAACCCTAATACGGGCTTAAGTTTAATTTAAAGAGAGCTAAGTGTATGGTAATAAATCACCAGTTACAAATATCCGGCTGATAATTGAAAACATTATAATAGGGAGCATGGATACCTACAAATACTTGTAAACATGGATAAGATCAAATATAGACCAATCCAAAGAAATCAATACACATATTGACGTAGTACATATAAATAAATTACCGCCTTTGAATTTTGGTGTTACACAAAAACCATACGAATTACATAGATAGCTAGAATGGTAGCAAATAAGCTGAAATAATATTAATTACGAAAAGACGAAAACTTGAGTACTTAGGGGACGTAATGAAAGGGCAAAAATACTCATTGTTATAACATATTAAACAAGGCAAAATTCAAGGTAAGCGAAGTGTGGGAAGACAAAGAATATCCTGGTTTAAGAATCTGAGAGAATGGTTTGAATGCAGTAGCGCAGACATATTTAGAACGGGGGCCAGCAAGATCCGAATAGTCATGATGATTTCAACCTTCGATAGAAGATGGAACTTAAAGAAGAATAGAAGGAAGAGATTTCGAGTGACAAAACAAAAACAAAAACGAAACAAAACTAATATACATAAACAAATGCTGGAAACCTACAATAACAAATGATATTTTATTTTTAACGTTTGTAATATGTTTATACCGGTTATTAAACAAATAATTTTAATATTTGCTACTGCCGTTTTTTTGGGTATTTTAAATAAAAATCTTTATAATTTTTTAGGTGCTGAATCTTTTCTTAGCTTTGCTTTTGAGCAATTTTGGTTCATCAAGTTTATCAGCCCCAACAGCTGACAATGACACAAACAAAATAGCCGAAGCATTTGTTAGAATCGGTCGTTTTAGCAGATGGATCAAGGCTGGTGTGGCAGATATCGCTAAGTTGATTAGATTTAAATTAACAAACCAAATATCCGACCAGCCGTCAGGTGAGGGACCCTCCAACAGTTGGAACCAAGGTTTTTATCCAACAAATCTGAATAGCTCGCTAACTTTGTGCTTGTTGCCACTCCGTAGTGCTTATACTTCCTAATATTTTTCGAGGAGTATACTTGTATCGCATGTAGTATATAGTACACTTCTTGCAGTGTATATTTGAACCACAGTGGACTATCTTTTAACAATATAACTCTTTCCTCATGTGCAAATATCTATAACAGCGTTTCTGTAAAAACATATTCAATTGCTTTTACTACAATTAACACGATGTCCTCCTTTCTATTTTAATTAATTAATGCGTAATTTAATTAGTTCAAATAAATACTTCTCTTTCATTGACGATATTGCGTAGTTTAGTTCGTTATGGCGTTTGAATAAGCCGTATTTGCTTATAAGAGTAAAATGTTAACACGAATCGGAATATTGGAAATTGGACTGGTAATAACATCTATACACTTACAAGCCAAATTAATAACTTATCTCTGATATTACTTTATCAAGCCGATTAGCTCTAATATTCGTAGTAACCAGTTGTTGGTTTAAATTTCAAGCTTATTTTTAATGAATCCTGAACTACTAAGTAGTATTCAACTATACCATAAGGGAAAGAACAAGTACTAAGTGCTTTAGTGGCAAGAATCTTACCAAATACACCTTTCACTCACCTTTTTAACAGCTTTCAGTCATTATATTAATTTAATTTTATCAACGAGTATTTCCGGAAATACTCAAATACTCAAAAGTGATTAAGTGATTGAAAAAGGTGATTCCTCAAAAACTAACAATTACAGACCCATAAGCATTGTTTCTACTTTTGGGAAAGCGATTGAAAAGGTTATGAAACAACAATTTTATTCCTATTTTGAGTCCAATAATTACTTTAGATACTCACAATATGGGTTTAGAAGTGCTCGTTCTACTACGAATGCGGTATATAATGTTGTGAGCGAGGTGATTGAGAGGCTTGAACGCGGCAATTGCATAGTAATTTCTTTTTGTGACTTGTCGAAAGCTTTTGACTGTGTTTCATACGATATTTTTCGCCACAAATTAAATTACTCTGGAATCAGATATATCCCTCTTAAGCTTATAACTTCTTACCTATGTAGCAGACACCAGGCGGTAGGTCATTTTCTCGATTTTCTTTCCGTAAAACATGGAGTTCCACAAGGTTCGTTCTTAGGACCTCTTTTGTTTACTATTTATGTCAACGAATTGTCTAAATTCATATCTCCCTATAAATCCATACAATTCGCAGATGTTACGACATACTTTATATCAGGAAAAGATATTGATGATTTAAAAATGTCTTACGAGGAAGTTTCTACTAAATCTAACCCATGGTTTGCTGTAAACAAACTAAAACTTAACTAAAAAACGCAAAACTTGATTATATCTTCATGTAATTTACATAATGATCCAGATAATAAAGAGACTGTTAAACTATTGGAAATAACCATAGATAATCGACGGAACTGGTCGGCTCATATCTCACAACTAAAGAAAAAGCTATCAAGTTAATTATTTGTTATTCTCCATTTCACTCACACTTAAACTATGGATTAATCATATGAGGCAATTCAATAAATGCGCTTCAAATTGTTAGAATGCAAAATAAAGCTATCAGGATTTTAGCAGGGGTTGGTTATCTAGAACACTGCCGACCTTTCTTTATCAAATTCAAAATTATGCCGCTAATTAATCTGTTGATATTTCGAGTTCTGAGGGAAATTCATGGGATGTCCATGTTCACAATACGCGAAACTGTCACTACTTACGAAGAAATTGCTGTAGATTGCGTCTTTTAGATAAAAGTTGCCTTAACTATAATTATTTCAATATTTTACCAAAAAGTATTAAACAGCTAAGCTGTAATAGTTTCGAAAAGTTATAAAGAAATATCTTCTGAAACATTGCTTTTACTGCTCAGAAGAATATTATGATACATTGCAGAACATCCACTGAACTGGTTACCGAACTTTCTTTTTTATATACTATGTATTTTTGACGTGCTACAAACAATACTTGTATTTGTTAGGTGATTAAATTAATAAAACTTAAAACTCTGGATCTTTTGCCCGGTACATTGCCTTCAACTGTCATTCATTCCATGCCTTCTCTTCTTCTAGTTATATGTCCAAAATATCTTGTATATTCTGTTTGATAGTTATGGTGAGTCTAGTTTTTATATTAAGTTCTTCCAGTATTGAATTATTTATGCGATGTGCGGTCTATGGTATATAATTTTAAGTAAACGTTTCGGTAAAAAATTAAAGATCATATAACCTTCTAGCTAAGGTCTAGTTTTAGGGTTTTCACGTCGCGCAAGCATCCCTAATATGACTTCACGGCCATTTACATAGCCGTGACCGACGACTTTACGTGTCCTCCGCAGCACGTTTCGGAACATACCAACATAATACTGACACTCTGTCTACTGTTGTTCAAATAAATACTGAATTGAGTAACCAGATATTTTTCAACTTATTTAATATGATAAGTTGGAGGCTTTTCACATATTTTTAAACAGTCATAGAATAGTACCTAGTCATTAGAAAGAGAAAACAGGTTATTAAAATATATTCATACATTTTTATTTGTTTGGTGTTGCTACTTTTCAGTTGGCATTACGTGAATAGACTTCGTCGTAATGCTATTTTAAATATCATTTAACTTTGTCCCCGCATGTCGTCTTTCAACATCCAAATAGATGTTAGAGTTAGAAAGTTATATGAGGCTATTGTATTCCAACTGTTTAATTTTTTAATGATTAATATAACATAGATATTATACAAACTACAAAACAAAAATAAAAAAAAATTATCACATATTTTTGTTTCTACTGTCAAAAGTTTGCTATGATGTCTATGGGTACTTTACAGAGAGATTACAAACCTCGATATTTTAGATCCACGTGACGGAGGCCTAGACATTCCAGGTGACGAAATACTTGCAGACGGCACGATATTTAAAGATAAGAAAAGTCCAAAAGATAGGTTAGAAGTAACGATAGGTGATGGTATGGAGTTCACGATACATGGTGACTCAAAAACTAATATAAAGCGGGCCAAAAACGCTATTAGTAAAAAGACTTTAGGAAATTCAATTTTGGAACATGGGGATTTTCTAGGACATTTAGACGATGACGAAATTAGCAACAAATCGTATGGTAGTCATAAACATAGGTTCAAAGATGAAAGTCATAAAGGTAGTGCTGATGTATTGGACGACCAGGAAGAAAAGAGAGATGCTAGTAAAGAAGAATTAGGAATAGATGAAGGTAACAATATAAATCACCTAAATCCATATCATAAAATATTTTTTTCATCTTTTGCTTCTTAGGTTGTATACTTAGACGTCTTAATGTATCGCAGTTAAGATTTCCTGTCCTTAATAAGAATTTTACTTTTATTGCTATTAGTTTCCTTGTCTATTTTACTTATTAAACTGGATATTCATTGACATACATACTATTGTTCATAAGTTAATGACATTGTTCTTTGATTCTAGCTTAATTTCTATTGTTCCAACCAATACATTATATATTTTATTGATCTTTTTGTTACACTCAGGTGCAAAATATTCGATATATGACATATTTTCAATTTATTGCGAGTTTTAAAACTTAGGATTTGTTATATGGCATATATAAATTTATAGAAACCGTCGCACATACGTCGATTTAATGGATTTATGCGGGCAAAATTATTTTACAGCATAGTTCTACTCAAATTGGTACAAATTAAACGAAATATTGTTTTTTTTTAAATATTGGCATCTATTTTTCATGGAAAAAATCAAAATCAAATTTTAAAATGAACAAAAAATATATAAGTTTTTGTTTTACCTCATATCAGTGTTTGACATATGGAACTCAGTATTCGGGTCACCTCGTAAAAACATTTGAATTATTTTAGGGCAAAATCACCCTGATTCGACCCTTTTCTGTACACGTTTCTTGCTGATTAAAATGGTTAATAGTGGTTCAGAAGTTAGAAGTCTGTTGAATATATCTAGGTTGCATTCCTCCCTCGAGAACTTTCATGCATAGTTCTCGCGGTATAATCGAAAATGCTTATTCTTAGCTTCTGCTGCCTCTTCCGACAGCTGTCCTATGGGTAATAAGGCATCTTCAATTATTTCCGCACCATGAACTTATATTTTATGCATGGTCGGTGCCATCCATACAGATCGATATACAGTTTCGCTGTTGCTTTGAAATAATCATCAAATTGTTGGACGTCAATTTGATGACCACTTGAAATTGTTTCCAATATAATCTTCAATTTATATATCAATTTAAAATTAACCTTTGTTATATCGGCAACTAGTTGAGGATTTTCAAAAAATCTTCGGCTAGTATTGCCGTCATTAGTGTTCCCGAAATTGGCTTTTGGCATGTCGATTAAAAATCCAGTTTCTTTTCTAAATCTTTCCTGAATATATATTTTTTGTGAGCACTTCTATCTTCTTTTTTTCGTCAGTTCTCTTTTCTCCATACTTTTGTATTGGTAATTTGTATGTCAAATGTAAAACGCTTTCAAGCATTCCGATTCTGACATGTAATACCTAGAGACCAAATTCAATAGCCGTAGAACTCGTACTTAATTTTTTTATTCAGATTGTTAAAGTCTTTAGATGTCGCTCCGCATATATAACACTGACTTGTAAATCTTGTATTAGTTGCAGCATTACAAACCTTGCCATCAATCATGGTCATCTAAAAAACATGATCAAACGTGAATGTGTTCCCGTTCAAAACAACTTCAGTACGTGTTAAGTTCTTAGCAGATTCTTCAACGTAACTGATCTTCTCGTTCGTTACACCAACTGTTTCTTTCACAAAGCTAAATCGTATAGGTCTACAATATGTAGGCAAGGACGGAATTGGGTTTTCCCAAATTACTTTTTTACCTTCTTTGCCACATATTATTCGAAGTGGAACAAAAGAAGATAGGAATATATGCGCATCCGACGCAACGTCATCGTCAAATTTCTGTTTGTATCTGGCTTGTTGAGATCCGTCACAACCCTATTTACGAATAATTTTTAAAGACTTCCTTTCATTGTCATTGATACCCCCACTGATAAGTGGTGAACGGATTTATTAATAAAATGTGTAAACTGCTTTCTGCGCAAGTACTTGAAACCTTTATGCAAACCGTTGGCAGGTAGCATTGTTTTTTTCCTTTAACAATAAGTCATAGGATGGATAAAAAGATTTATTTGTATTTCTCATGATTTCGTACTGTCGCTTGGTTAAATCAGCTTCAACAAACATTGCTAGGGCTTGCAACGGTGTAAGAGCAGTAATGTCTTCTTTATCTAATTTTCTGAACGCATCTCTATATTCATCTGCACGAGTTTACTTACTACTTACTACGTCCTGTAATAGTTTATTAGGACATGAAGCTCTTGCTCTTTTATCAACAGCGGTGATTCCGACGTCAGATATCTCATTTAAAATTTTTAAATAACGTCCATTGCTGATATCCAACTTTTTTAAGAAAAACATTTTGCAAACCCTCATTTTTTTTATTTGATAGTAACGCTCTCTCTCTTATTAGTAACATCTTCTGCACGTCGTCGTTTGGGCAAAGCAATATCTGTACAAGACGTAATGAATGCATTATGCAAATTCCAATTTTCTAGACCCCAGAATTGGTTAAATATTCCCTATTTTTGTTCATCAATGAATTTTTGACACTCAAATTTGCAAGTATGTATGTAAGTTTCCAAAGTCCTTGCTGTTATTAACTTGTTTTTATAGCTAACGTATTCTTCACCTGCATTCTTTTGTCGTTTTCTTACTTGCCTCTTATCTAAATTGCTATATCTCAAACGTTTTTTTGCCCTTTTTCTTTAATACCACGTTTAAATTAACATTTGTTGTTTTGTATATCACGATTACTATCACTACTACTATCTTCTGTTGGACTATAGTTTTTGTCCCCTTCTGAATTGTCATATTCCGACTAACTGTCATATTTTGAAAAGGAAAAGAGGACACGTTGACACGCATTTTAAGGTTATGCTATCAGTTTCTTTCATCTATTTCTTTCTGAAGGATTGAACACTATAAAATAATGTAATCTATAAAACGCATTAAAGACTTACCTTGCATTATTTAAAAGTTATTTTACAAATTATATTAATATCCCTGCGCACAAACAACTACAAAGGTTTAGAACAAAAGCAGGACATATTCACTTGTACCGCTTATACAGAAGACCATTACCAGAAGTTTTTGAGAGCTTTTATTTTTGAGAGCTTTTACTTCTCACATACAGATGTCCGTACTGTACTGCGTTTTGTACTTATACCATTTTTACATTAACAAATATCAACATCCTCTAGCCACTCGTGCACATATCTCACTTTTCCACAAAATGTCACTTGTACCACCTTTTCTGTAAGTCATAATTATTAATTTCTATACATTATTTTTAAGTTTTTTATGACTTATAAATAATAGAAATTTCTGTTTTTGTCAAAAATTAAGTTAGATAAGCGGCAAGAAATTAATTTGTTATCATACCCATTTTAATAACTAGACTAACTTGGTATTAGAACGTTTTGGGTTCAGAATTTTTAATTCTATTAAAATGACATAAATGCCAACGGATGCTGCAAGAGCAGTCAGTGGCTTTAACACAAGATGGTCGTAGTCAATATTATGACGCTCAGGTTCTAGATGTAAGTCGTTGGTCTGTTCAAAGAGCCATTCAGCGGTTCAATCAAAATGGCAACTTTGTAATTAAGAAACAGACATCTAATGTCAATTGAGCTGGCAAATCACTTGAACGAATTTCAAAATGTGGATGTAAGTAGGTGGACAGTTCATCGACTATTTCATGAAGCGAATTTATTATCCAGAAGACCAGACCTATGTCAGCAGGTATTCGTGGAACACCGCAGAACTCGACTAACTTGTGCAAAGGAACACGGAAATTGGAATTACGCAGATTGGAGTACTGTTTTGTTCTCAGATGATTCCAAGTTTTGCTTGAGGTCACCAGTTAATCGCGAAAGAATCTGAAGAAGACAAGGAGATCGATTTTCCCAATGCATTATTGCCTACAGAATAACCTATCGAGAAGGCTTAGTTATGGTTTTCGCTGGTATAATTTCCGATGCCCGTACTGACTTAGTTCTTGTAGATGCAGGTTCTGTGACAGGAGTATATATCAACCAATTTAGCTAAGCATGTGGTACCTTTTGCTCCATTCATAGGATCTAATTTTATTTTTATGGACGATAACGCGCGTCTTTACCGTCCTAGAATCGTCAGTGAATAGTTAGAAGATGTTGAGATTGTCCGTATTAATAGGCCAGCTTCCAACCCGGACCTCAATCCAATCGAATATCTATGAATTTAAGCTACTAGGAAGATGAATTTAAGCTAGGCTACTCCGCCCAAACAACCAGCCTGGAGCTTAGTGCGGCTCTTCAGACACTATGGAACGAATTGGTAAACTTCATCTGATTAAGAGCAATGGATACCACAAGAGTCGTGGCTTTAGTGCAAGGTCGTAGCCAATATTTTAACATATTTTAAGAAATAGACATTTAACTGCAATTAAGCTGACAAATCGCCTGAAAGAAGTCCGAAATGTGGATGTAAGTAGGTGGACAGTTCCTTAACGACTTAATGAAGCGAATTTATTATCTATAAGAGCAGCCCTATGTCCAAAGTTATCCGTGGAATACCGCAGAGCTCGACTTGCTTTCGCAAGTAAACACGAAAATTAGAATTACTCATACTGAAGTAATGCTTTGTTTTCGAATAAGTCAACGTTTGGCTTGAGGTCACCAAATGGTCGCGAAAAAAACTGAAGAAGATAACGATTTGCCAATACAACATTGCCTACAGAATAACTTATCGATGAGGCTCAATTATGGTTTGGCCTGGTGTAAGTTTCGATGCCCGTACCGACTTAGTTCTTGTGGATGGAGGTTCTATGATAGAAGCAAAGTATATAAAAACCTTTTTTGACAAGCATGTAGTACCTTTGACGCCTTTCATGGGACGTAATTTTATTTTTATGGCCGCTCACGCGCCTCCACACTATACTAGAATCGTCAATGAATACTTAGAAGGCGTCTAGATTGTCTGTATGAACTGGCCAGCATTCAGCCCCGACCTCAGTTTAATCGAACATTATATGGGATACACTTGGCAGATAAATTCAATCTCAGCTACTCTGCTCAAACAACTTGCCTGAGCTTAGTGCGGCTCTTCAGATAATATAGGACGAATTGGACCAACTTCATATTTAAAATTGAATTACCACAATGTCAAGACGTATGTAAGCTGTTATGAAAGCCCAAGGAGAAAATACAGGTATTAATAACAAATGATATAAAAATTATTTTTTTATAGCTGTTTTTTATCAACAAAGCTACTTTTCATTTTTTTCGTTTTTCGAATAATGTCAATTTTTTTAAATAAATATTTTTTTGCATAAGTCTTTCTTAAAGCTATACTCAATGTAATAAGGAGCATCTCTAAAAATGTCTTCTTTTCTATAAAATAGGAATGGATTGAATTTTTTGCACCTGTGTAGTTCATGCTTCTATTTTGCCTTCATTCCTGTCCTAAAATTTACTTTTTTGCTTTATCCATATTCTACACATTCAAGTTCAATACCAATGATTCTAGAACTAACTGAATTGTTAATTTAAAACTTCTATTTTAAAGAAGTTTTTAGTTATTTTAAATACCTTGTTTATCATTTAATATCAGAACGGTGTAATCTTTATATCAAAGACTGTTTATGTACTTTGCTTTTGACTATTTTTTTTTTTGACTCGATGTGTCTTTAGAGAAAGATAGTCTTTCCCAATTATGTATAAAAAATTTCTTTTATTTCTTTACCAAATCAACTGTCATAAAAATAAGGATATTGTACCCCATATTCCTTCCTATCAATACGATCATTGTAGTGGGTGGTTGCACAAGATTGGGTGGTATATTTTGAGTATATGATCCATTGTGCTCCCAATAATCACATAACTATGTTTACATCATTTTTATTGCAGAATTAGAAGATGAATGCGACTGTCAAGGGCCTTTAGATGAAGATCTTATCATAGATGCTGCAACAGAAGACATAATTATTGATGAGTACTCCGCAGACTGTTTCCCAGAAAAGTGTTACAAAAAGTTTCCGTTTCTGGCTGGTGACGAAGATTCTCCCTTCTGGCAGGGGTGGGGCAACCTTCGCTACAAAACTTTCCAACTAATAGAAAATAAGTACTTTGAAACAGCTGTTATCACCATGATCTTGCTCAGTAGTTTGGCTCTAGCTTTGGAGGACGTCCATCTGTCAGCACGGCCCATTTTGCAAGATATACTGTATTATATGGATAGAATTTTTACGGTCATATTCTTTTTTGAGATGTTGATCAAGTGGTTGGCTATGGGTTTTCAGAAGTATTTCACCAACGCGTGGTGCTGGTTAGACTTTCTTATAGTAATGGTATCTCTTATAAACTTTGTGGCTTCTTTGGCTGGAGCAGGTGGTATTCAAGCTTTCAAAACCATGAGAACGTTGAGAGCTCTTAGGCCTCTGCGTGCAATGTCACGGATGCAGGGCATGAGGGTAAGTCAAATATTCACTTTACTATTAATGCAATGGTTTTAGAAAATTATGGCAGATATTATTGATTTTGATCGGGTAAATAAGTCCCTGTAAACACACTGTCTTTAACGAATACAATTGCAACAAATCACTCTTTGAGAGAAATCAATGTTATCCGTTTCTCTTTGTAATCTGTTTTATTTATGCACTATTTTGTATTATGATTGAGCTCCCTTAAAGATATACTTTGTTATCTCACTATATAGTAATTCTCTTATTGGTAGATTACCTAATGTTGCTCTACACATAAAAGTTTTTAACATTTTGACTGCGCACTTTTTAGGGATAATGTAGGCCTGCTGCAGAAGAGTATTTTTGTAAAAATACTTATGTATTTGTTGTTATGATATATACAGGGTGTTAACAAATTTTTGAGTTGCGACTTACATGCGTCTCTCCGTCACAGGGGTAGTAGGACCTCAGTTGATATTGTCTTTCAACTCCTCCCATATGCTTATTGTAATGAAATATGGAAGCAGGTTTGCTCTTCGTTTGTTGTCTTTTGTCTATATATTCAATCATGTCGTTTCCAAATTCGTTAGACGTATACAAAATTCCCTTTTGTCTTTCCATTTTCCTACCAATATGTTATTACAGTAGACCGTAACTGTTTCACCTCTCTTTAATTTTTGTGCTATTACTCCTCTAGGATTTTCTTTTAGTTGACATTGGGGGTGCCAGTGCAGTATGCACTTGGTGTGTATACTGCACCACACAGTGTAAGTACCATAAAAATCAATTACCTATATTACCTTCCTCATCCTCTGTATGTTCTTCCGAATTCGATTCACCCCAACCGCAATCCCACTTACATCAAACCATCAACCACTTATATAAAACTCTGAATAATAATCATCATCATCATCGGAATTCTGCAATATGTTTAAAAGTTCTTCTTCTATTAAAGGTATTTTAGGTTTTTTTGGTTTTGATGGAACTGCCACATCATTATCCATATTTAGTTCAAAAAAAAAGAGAAACTTAAACCGGCTAATAGTTTTAGGTAGGTTATGTTCTAAAAAACACGCTCACAGATTCACAAACACGTACCTCTAATGCTGTTGATATACTAACGTGTTTAATTTCAACGAGCTCATGGCTCACCAGCGAGCCATGCGCATCTGACAATGGAAGGATCCGGCTCACCTAAGAGCCATGCGCAGTCAAAGTGTTAAAACTCACTATAGAACAAAATTTTTCGTTGGAGTTTAAAAGTATCTTGGAAATAACATTACATTGTTCATGAAAAAGTGATAAATTAAAAAAATAGGACATTAAAAACAACCGTAACCTTTGATTAAAATTTCTATTCCTTTTTTTTTGTCGTAATTATTTTATTGTTGAAAAATAGGTTTTAAAGAATACAGTTGTGCCTAAATTAAAATCAAAACACGTTTACTTTATTGTCTTTAATACAGACAGTTAAATATCTTCTTTTTAAGAAGTCGTTTCGTCGTTATAAGCTTTTGTACCTCTAAGCCTCTATTGTTTATCAAATTTAAATATTTTGACACTCACTGGATTTAATGAGTTTCAAAAATTTTTTTTCTTGGCACTTTATTTATTTCCCAATGATAATACATTGGTTTCCGGACTTAAAGGCTTTGGTCTGGAATTATTTCTTGCTGGTGTTTGGTCTGCGACTGCAATCAACGATCAGTTGCAATCTGGAACAGTATCGATACATAGCATTTGATAATGTAGTTTGTAGTCACGCAAAAATATAAGAAAAAATAATTGCAGACCGCGACACAAAAGCCTGACAACTATACCATTACGTCCATGAAACCCTTGATACGTGTTACTATTCAGATAACTCTCCATAGATTATAAAAAGATTACACTACTGTAATTAATTTTATATAGCTGATTGAGTTTAGTGATGAGAGCTGCTATATCAGTTTTTTACTTTACAGATAAATTTCTAATTATTGTATATAGAAGTAATACGCATACTGTGAGAGATTTTATATTGTCGCTCTTAGGAGGCGTTTAAGTACTTAGGACGTAAGGCAAATTTGAATTTTTTTTTATCTACTACTATATCCCCCCCCCCTGATAGGCGGAGTATACCGTACCGTAACGTTTTTCTGTGTTCCCCTTCCCTTACCAAACCATTACGTAATACATACACACACAACAATTTTTGTAGAACAAGGGTCAGCTCCGAGTGATATGTGTGTTCCAATGGAATAGTGGGACCTACATGTCCCAATATCAAACCGGTGGAGTGGTACCTATCTGACCCCCAAGCTATAACCAACCACCTCTCTCCATCGCAGGATATAACTAATGGGGCGGCTTTGTACTGAAAGTTACTTTGGATGCCCTGGGTAATGGGACATCATGTTTTACTTTATGTGGTTAAGCCACCTAATTTTAAGGGTAGCTAGAAAAGTTTTTGTCCCTATGAATGACTAAAGTTAACTTTTACATGACTTTGGACTTGTGTCCCAAAATGGGTATTCCGGACAGCGAGTCACCGACCTACGTCGGTGCAGACTTAGGTCGGTGATTCTCCCCGGATTGTGTGTGCTCGGTCACTTAGCGGCTGAATTGGCAAAATATTTTTGTTCTCCTTGTCGGCTAAGTGCCTTAAGGGTCTCACATCGAGCCAAAGCTTGTCGATACGTGACCTCGATACTCATATTCCGCGAGCTTGGTCCTTTTGAAGTGACTATTTTTACCTAAAAGTAACAATTATGTAACGAAAACTATTGGAAAGTCGCTAAAATAAACTTACTTGGCCCCACCGTTACACACATTTTTAGCTTCATCCCTATTGGTCTTCTCGTACGTTCTTCTCTTTTAACTTCTTTTAATAATAAACCCATAAACTAACATATTTATTTCTGCATTTGGAAATACAATTGGAAACAAAAACGTAATTGAAATAAAATATTTTATTCAAAATAAAATGGTATTCTTAACAAAAATTAAAAATAAAATCAGGAGGTAGGTATTTTTTTCTTTTGGTGTCATACTATAACGTTGTCCCCATAATGTTGGCAATTACATTGGCGAATTGTTCACGTTCTTCAGCTCAGTCAAATGCTCCATTATTGTGTTAATTTATTAGCCTTATAGCCATTATGGACATTTCTAATAATCAATCTGAAGCATATAGATAACTCACATGAATAGATTATTATTTAACTCAGGTTGAAAAACTTATGAAAAGAAAGAGTAGCGCCAACGTTCCTATACAGATTGTTTAGGAGACGAGATATCAAAGTTTCGTTTTTGCAGATTTGACTTTAATTCATCTGGGGGTTTTGTTCCCGGGATTTTATGTCACTGAAAAAAATAGATGTAACTAGATCGACATTTGTGTGATTTTCTTGGAGACCACTAATTGTGTTAATGTCCTCTGCTTAGTCCGTTGAAACAACCTTGTCACTATGGCCGGATGAAACAAGGCTGTACTTGTCACTGTCTTCTACAGAAAACGAAAGTTCCATGTCTTTTTTAATCCTTTTTGTCTTTTGTCTCTTAACTTCTTGTTTCTTTTCTAAATCCGTCTTTCGCTTATTTTCAAGTTCTTCCCTTTCTTTTTTCTGTTTTTTCCTCTCATTTTCCGTCTTCTTTTCTTTATTCTTTTAACCTGTTTGATTAATTTGGTTTTCTTGACACAATAATATCGTTAGCTGTTATGCTTTTACCCGCAAATGCGCAAAGACTATAAAAATTAATCAAATGCAACAATTTATAAAATAAAATTATGGTAGTGTAATTTTTTAAGCTCAATAAATATAAGCCAATCTGCACATTTACGTTTACCGTTTTGTCTTATAAATGCTAGCAGTTAACGAAAAAAATGACCTTTGTATCAGTATTTTACAGGGCATATTTCTGCTATCTGCGTCATTGTATTATTACTTATTTTCTGGTCCCTTTAAATAACCAACCAAACAAGTCATAATCAGAATTTAACGAACTATGTTTTGGAGTTTATTTGAAAATTTTTTTAGTTTAGTTACCCTGGCTTTGGAAGCACTAATTTTGACTTTATTCTATAGGTAGTAGTAAATGCATTGGTTCAAGCTATACCATCCATCTTCAATGTACTGCTAGTGTGCTTAATATTTTGGTTGATATTTGCTATCATGGGTGTGCAGTTATTTGCCGGTAAATACTATAAGGTAATCTTCATTCATTAGCTATTCCAGAACTGGTCTAAATAACTTTCATTTTTAGTGTGTGGATAGTAATAAGACAACATTAAGTTATGAAATAATCCCTGATGTGAATGCTTGTAAAGCAGAAAATTACACTTGGGATAACTCGCCAATGAATTTCGACCACGTCGGCAAAGCATATCTATGTTTATTCCAAGTAGCTACATTTAAAGGCTGGATCCAGATCATGAACGACGCCATCGATTCCAGGGAGGTGAGCAAATATTTAGTTTATTATATAAAATACAGCATTTATACGAGTTTAAGTAGGCAATTGAGGATCAATATTGTGGTCAATATGTTGCACAAATATAATGCATACTAATTTCGCTATCAAACGTACGTACACAGTAGAATATTACTGTGTAATAAGTCTCTTGCAGTAAACATGTGAAATAAGAAGAAAGTGAGTCATTAATCATTGAGCTACTAAAGTAATAAAATAAGAACAGAGTTTCTGGTGGTAAAAAGAATGGTTCTAGGAAATAAAGAATACAGTCATCAAAAATTGTAAAGTGAAATAAATATAACTGTATTAACATTTTTTTAAAATGCTCTGTGACTATTAAGGATATTATGTGATGAACTGTTGAGAGCAGTTACACTTGAAATCAAATTGAAAGGATGTTGCAATCCTAAATTTCTTCTAAGTCAACTTTTTTCAATGACATTATTTTATCTAGTCACCACTCTTCAAGATTTCTCTTGATGTTTTTTAAAAAATATGTAAATAAAAACTGTACACTCTTTTTCTTTTCTTTAATTTATGTAATTAGGGTTTTAATAGTTTGTTTCAGGACCTTTAAGCTAGCGGGGACAAATGAGCGGAATCCAATTTAACTTACGTAATATTTTTTCATTCATTTTTCACTAATTTATTACCACCCTAGTAATGTTTCACCAACAAACCACCCTTAAGGGGAGCGATTCTGCTGGCTTACTCTGGCTCTGACTTTTAAAAAAATATTTTTGAAATACCACAGTATTTGATGGGTTTTTACAAATTTATTACCACCCTTGTAATTTTTCCCCACTTAACTACTCCTTGTGGGAAGTCAGTATTAAGCTATTAAGTGAAAGCTCGAATATTTAGCTTGCTAATTCAAATAAAAATTTTGAAATACAACATGATTCTGCTCGATTTTTACTTATTTTTCGCCCCTCCACTAACCCGTGGTAGATTAGGTTAAAAAAGTAGTTTTTAAATACCACTGTATGCTACAAAGTTTTCCAATTCATTTACCACATTTACAATTGTTTATCCCTCTATCAGAAGCCAATAATTCTGCTAGGTTGAATTTTGAACTGACAAAACAAAATTAAAAAAGGTATTTTTAATATTTTAAAATATTACAAGAAGAAGTCCATCTGACGTTCGTAGACCTTAGGAAAGCATATTATAGTATCCCGCTTGATAAATTATGGGAGGCCCTGGGGAAAACAAATATAAATAGAGAATTGATTGAAGTAGTAAAAACGTTGTACTACCAACAAACAACAAAAATTAAAACAGGAAATCTGACAACACGGTATTCAAAGTGACTAAAGGACTAAGACAAGGATGCTGTATATCCCCAACATTATTCAAAATATACCTCGAAGCAGCACTCAACAAATGGAAGAAAAAATGTACGAATATGGGCATACCACTAATAGACTTAACGTTGTACACTCTGTGCTTTGCGTATAACCAGGTCATCATCGCACAGGACTTTGAAGACATTAGTTACATGATGCGAAAACTATTAGAAGAGTTTACAGAGTGGGGTTTGGAAGTGAATATGGAAAAAACTGAGTACATATGGAAAATCAAGAGATCAAACTATGTGATGACTACAAATACCTAGGAGTAAAGATCACTCAGGACGGAAAATTAGATGCAGCCATTAAGGAACGAAATATATAGGGAACGAAAGGCATAGCCTTGCTGAATAGCGTACTGTGGGATAAAAACATCTCTAAAGAAAATAAAAGAAGAATATACAATACCATAATAAAAACTATTACAACATATGAATGCAAAGTGTGGCCCCTAAAAGACAGAACAGAGAAAATGATTAGAGCAACAGAAATGGACTTCTGGCGCCGCTCGGCGGAAATCTCCAGACGCGACAGAATAACAAACGAGAGAGTCCGAGAAATCATGGGGGTTACACATAATATTGTTGATGACATTAAAACGACACAACTCAGATGGTACGGACACGTAAGGAGAATGCCGGAGAATAGAATACCAAGAAAAATTCGTGAATGGCAACCAAGAGGTAGGCGGAGACACGGAAGGCCTAGAAGAAGTTGGAGAGAAGGAGTTGATAAAGAAATCAGAGAAAGAGAACTGGAGGACGATCTATGGAACGATAGAATGAGATGGAGATTGGAAATCGGAAGACGTCGAAGAACGTTGTAAACCGACATTTATATATATATATATATATATATATATATATATATATATATATATATATATATATATATATATTTAATATTTTTTTTGTATTGTAAAACTACCTTTTACCTTTTTCATTAAGGCTCGTTTGGTGGTGAAACATGATTAGGCTGGTAATAAATTAGTGAAAAATGGGTGAAAAAATATGCCATCTGCAAAAAGTTAAGGGTGATACGTAAATTAAATTGGATTCCGCTTATTTGTCCCCGCTAGCTTAAGAGTCCTGTTTGTTGCGCCACTGTAAAAATACTTAAGGGGCTTATTTAGCTTTTGACAGTGACTTTGAGTGTTGTCATTATTAATTTTTATTACTGCCATTTTGATATTAGTTAAAAGCTGTAAATGTTGTTTCTTTTTGCAGGTAATGTAACTTTAATTTAATATTGTACAACTAATAATAAAGTTGTTCTTTTACAGAGCAATTGAGTCTTATTAATGAAACTTTGCTGATTGAATAAACAAACATTATTACAAATACAATACGTAAATAAATTTTCTTCTCTCCTTTGTACCGATATTTTTATTTTCATTATATACCTGTGAACCTAAAATTGAATTCAAACTGAACAATAAACTAATAAGTGTTATATAAATATTGATAATATTGACCTTCTATGGATCTCTTCATTCTTGTGATGAGAGTAAAGTAACAATTTGATATTCTTTGATTTGTTTCAGATGAACAAACAACCTATCAGAGAAACCAATATCTACATGTACCTCTACTTTGTGTTCTTTATTATATTTGGATCGTTTTTCACCCTCAACCTGTTCATTGGTGTGATCATTGATAATTTCAATGAACAGAAAAAGAAGATAAGTATTCAGTAAAATAGTTAGTCGTTTTTATAAGTCGCTATATACGATTTGATCGTACTTCATTAATCAGTTTACAATTGTCTACTTTAAGATGAATTACATTGTGGGTAAACAGTCGGAGTAAAGTGTGTTAGTGAAACACACATATCCCAATGTTTTCTTTAATTTCCATCGTTAGTATATCACATTTTTTACTTTTAATATTCTAAATTTGTTAGAAACTCTTTTACTTTCATGTAGGCACTGATTTTCTTTAAAACAGATTAGAATTAATCGCTGTTTATACTGCTTTGTTTTTGCAGGTTTTATTATGTGATTATCTCACATTTTTTTGCATAAATCGCTCCAGAATATCAATGCAAATAATAATTTCATTATGCGTGAGTTTTACGATGTAGATTTAACATTTTATAACAAAATATGAAATAAATTCAAAAAATTCGATATTTTTCGTCCTTTTTCGCATACATCTCAAGAACTGCTGTTTTTAGAATAATTTTGTATAAACATAAAAGTTTTGTAATCAAAATTTACATAAGATTATGCTAGTTTCAACTCTTAATAGTTATTACTATTATTGAAAGAATACACGAATTTTTGGAGGAATTTTTATACGTTTACGCAACATGTTAAACGCGTCTACTTGCACGTGCAGTGTTGGCTGTACGGGGAAGACGTTTTTAAATCCCATATATTATGGGTGGGAAATTAAACAAATTATCTACGCCCCATAGAAATGACTCAGCCGCCTGGTCCTCCAAATTTAATAAACCTAATTTTTTGCAGCTGCAAAAAAGGTTGCGGCAGTAGCTGTGGATGCAGGAAAAATTCTACACTAATTATATACAAACTATGTTGTTTATTCTGACTAATTATATACAAACTATGTTTGTCAGAAAGAAAATAAAGAATTTGAATTTGAAAATGGATTAGTATGCAATGCTACCTGCATCAATACCTATAGAGACTTATTCTGAATTAGAAGTC
Organism: Diabrotica undecimpunctata; assembly: GCF_040954645.1. NCBI lineage: Eukaryota > Metazoa > Arthropoda > Insecta > Coleoptera > Chrysomelidae > Diabrotica > Diabrotica undecimpunctata. Next base: position 17,623,563 of record NC_092812.1, read on the forward strand.
GGCGAAGAAGAAAAAGAAGACTTAAATAATAAATAATTGTTTGCTGTTTGATACCTTTGCTGAAATTCGTGTTCAGCAACCTCAAAAAACCCCTGAGAAACGAGTTTCGAATGATTTTGTATGGTATCTGCATAAAACTCCCAGAGATGAGATATGTACTGTCCACCCTGAGCACCAGGCACATCGTAGACCTTTTCCGACATGATATTCGTATTCTCCGACCCCTAAAATCCCCGAGCAGCAAAATTGGACGTATTTTGTACAATATTTGCTGAGTTAAATTTTTTTAAATTTGCAACTCTGGAAAATGCATTTTTCAAATGCAATTTTTTATTTCTTCATGATTGCATTAGTTCACAAAATTTCCTGACGCTATCACGAATCGAATGTACCAAACTGCATCTCAATCATTGAGTCAAGTTTTGTGCTTCATTGCCTGGACTACAGTGGAGAAACAACATAGATGTAATGTATAGTATGGAAATTTTCCTTTAAATGTCGTCTCATGATATCGTCGACATTATTATCATACCTCGTATGGGATAAAGTGCAGTTTTTAGGAGAGACAAAAAACTTTCTCAATATGCTATCACCTAATTATATTAAAATGTGTCCACTAGTTTATCAGTATAGATACAGAACGCTGATTATAACAAATAATACCATTAGTTTTTCATTTTATTTTTAAACTGGAACAAAAATACATTAAACATAAAATTAAATACTTAATAATACTTTAAATTTGTATAAAAATCATGATAATCGACTTTTATGACTTTGGTCAGTTCCTGCAGGTGGCCATACTTGTCTTTAGGGATACCAGGAGCTGTAGAGTATAAACGATTGGGTTTTTCTGTGGAAAATTTTGAAGTTCTGTAAGGAAGTGGTTTCTAATCATCAGTCATTTTCAATTTGAATTAAATGAGAACACCGGTTCCATAGTATTTTAAGGCTCTCAGATCAGCAATAACAGGATCATCTACTTTTCCTGGGCGAATGGAATTAAAGTATTGTAAATTATAGAGTAGTCTTTAAAAAACTCATGGTTTACATAAATTACATTATAAGGCATAGGATTTTTCGTGCGGTTTCTATAATACTTACGTATTTAGCTGGAACACTTATAACTCTATTTCTATTTTTTCTCTCAATCACACTGTGAACTGAGTCGCAAGTCATTTGTGTATGACCTTTTTCTAAAATGTTTTGAATAATACACACATTTTTTAAGACTGAACACTATAGTAATGCGTTTGCCAGAATAGAGTTTCTGTTTTGATATGTACAGCCATCGCTCCACAAAACTATCTCCTCTGTTTCTGTTTCCTGATTGCTTAAACAAATACAACAGAGATATTTGCAGTATTTTGCACACATTACTAGAAGAACAGGTACGATGGAAAAACTGATAGTCAAGGTTAGAATTGAAGGAAAGAGACCTAGGGGAAGATCTCCAAGCCGTTGGGTAGATCAAACAAAAATATTGATTAACCAGTGGTTACATGAAGCCTAACAACTAGCCCAGGACAGGGAAGAATGGAGGGCAATCATAAAAAAACTGTAAAGGCCTGATGGTGTCACCACATCCCAAAAGGGATTAGGACTGAGGAGGCGGAGGATAGATAATGAAATGGCCTTGAATTCTCTACATTTTTCTACATAGAGATCATTATTTTTCTTTCTTCGATTTAAAAATTGATTCCAAGTACATTGTACTAGATTGCGATCTGTAATAATGTGAAGACATCTTCGGCAACTGCTGTAAAAATGGCTCCAAATATTTATTTTGCTCAGGTTTTAGTGGTGTTGTTTATGTTGTTCTCTTAAATAGTTCTTTGTTAAAACTTTTTAGAGCCCAGTCTCTCGCAGTCCACTCACTAATTCCTAACGTATGTAGAAACATAAACTTACATAGACATAATCTTGTGTTCTTTGTTTTTAAGTAATATTTGAAACTAAAGGACTTTTTGTAAGATGCAGTGTCTATATTCTTTCTAGTATTTAGTACAACTACATCTATTAATCCTGAAATAAAAACTTTTCTTTGACTCCAACCTAAATCTTGCCAAAAATGATTGAAAATTTCTAAACGAACTTCTTGAGTAAAATTATTACAGTGTCTATTTGTTGTCTTAATACACGAACTACTAGTGCACATTGCACCAAGCTGTCTATTCTTTTTCGAGACTGGAACAATTTTTCCTTCGCTTACTTTTCGACCTTGATATTCTTCTCCTCTCTGTCATTTATAAATATTGATATTTTTTGCCGTAATGATGGATTGCCTTGGCCTTTTAATGCCTGTTTGCGTTTTCTTATAGGTTCACTGGATACAGATATATTATTTATAAGAGTATTTTCTGTTTCTTCGGAGTAAGTAGTAATTTCATTCGTAGATTCTTCATTGGAACTACAACTTTCGGTGTTTGTCGGAAGTTCGTACAGTTTATCTGCCGCATCATTAACATTTTAGATGTTACAGGTCTGTCGCTGTTATTACTGTCATCAGTTTCAAGGTTTCTGTATTGATTTTTCAAACCTTCATTGCTTATTCCAGATGGTCCAGATGGTATGTCATGTGCGTTATCACATTCCACCCTTAGAGGAGTTGCAACTATGAATGGAACAGTAATGATGCCTAGTTGGTCAGCAATATCTGCTGGACACTCAATTACAACATTATTTGCTACTGTTTGATTTACTTTAAACCCTACAACAGAATGATTACTATTAACACAATTAATAATAACTAAACATACGTGTATGTTTTTTAGCAACCAAACAATTCCGTTTCTATCCCCACACACACTAGGTAAAGAAAATAATGCAAAACTCAAAAACTCACCTGTTGTTAGAGTAGATTTTTCATCGAAATGAATACCATTAGTATTACTCGTATTATTTATTATAGGTTTATTGAGAACAAGTTTTCAATATTCTCTTGCTTTGGGAAGTCATTTTAACATTAGTTTATTTTTTTGATGTATGTATTCGTTGTTGCTATACCTAACCACAACATGACCACAACTTTACTGTGATATATGAGGTTAGGAATGCTGTTGCTAACAACCAACTTGTCTGCGCATGGCACGTACCCTAACGTAAGTGGTTTGGACTGTTAAATTGGGACAATATTATTTACGAGGTATGGTTTCGTTGTAGTTTCGGGGTCAACTTGGATTTTGATGTCTACGAGAATTGGTCATTATGTAAAACGATATAAGAGCTTCGCGTTGGTAATAAAAACTCAATTTCGTAAAAAATCGACTTACGAGGTATGAGAATAATGTCGTAAAACAGAGTGTGTAAAACAGCAGCTCAAAAATAATGTTCTAAGTATAAGATTAGTTTTATTAATATAAATCAAAATCATTTAAGTAATTTATACGCAGGAGGATCGTTGGAGATGTTCATGACTGAGGATCAGAAGAAATACTACAACGCAATGAAGAAGATGGGATCCAAGAAACCAATGAAAGCGATTCCCAGACCGAGGGTAAATGATACACTTATTTTTAATTTTTTTTACAATTTACTTTTCGATCTAACAAAAATGTGTAAGAGTAACATATAACATTACGTTTATCTTATTCATAGCATTTTTTTGTCCAATTTGAAGATGGCAACCTCTCATGAAATATTGAGTTTATATTTTGCAATTCCCATCTTCTTCTTCTTCAGTGCCTTCTCCGGTCCGGATGTTGGCAATCATCAAAGCTATCATGGTTTTATTGACTGCTCTGCAAAACAGCTCCGCGAAGGTCATCCCAAACTATTGTCGGTGGTTTTTCAACCACGAGATACGACGGCGTCCCGGTCCTCTCCTGTCAAATACTTTACCCTGCATAACGAGTTGAAGAATTCGATATTTTTCTTCGTTCCGCATCACGTGGCCGAGGTACTCAAGCTAACGTTGTTTAACTAAATTAAGCTTTTCTTTTTCTTTTGTCATGCGCTCTAGGACCTCAACGTTGGTAACATGGTCCACATACGATATTTTTAGTAACCTCCTGTAGATCCACATCTCGAAGGCTTCAATCCGGTTTTTTGTGGCTTGCGTCAGTGTCCAGACTTCAACTTCATATAGTAACACTGGAAGAATGTAGCACCTCACTATCCGCATCTTGGTTCCTAAACTGAGATTACTGCAGCACAGCAAGGATTTCAACTTGATAAATGTAGACCATGCCATTTCAATTCTGGATCTAATCTCTTGAGCATAGTTCCATTGTGAGTTGAGGGTAGTTCCGAGGTAAGTGAATCTGTCGACTGTCTGGATCTCTTCGCTACCTCCCATTAGTGCCCCGGGATCTAAATTTGCACTGCTGACAACCATGAATTTAGTTTTCTTAATATTAAGGTCTAGTCCATATGTTACACTCACAGTTCTCACTCGGTCTTGTAAGGCTTGTAGATCATTTAGGCTGATCGCTAGTAACACAGTGTCATCGGCGTAGCGGATATTATTGATATATTCACCGTTCACTCGGATTCCCATCTCTATGTTTGTGAGGGCTTCAGTAAAAATTTCCTCAAGAGTATATATTGAAAAGAGTCGGCGAGAGCACGTCCAATTCCCATCTACTACCTACATATTCTGTTAGCTTCCGTTCTGTATTTTCTTTTCGCTTTATGGTTTGAACTAATCAAAATAAATATCTTAAAGTTTAATTGCTAAGACATTTCGACGTTTAACGATAAAGAGAATTTGTCCATCATAATTAACTCTTTAAAGTCTTCTTCTTTAGAGTTTCTGTTGGTCAAGACCCATGCAGCTGCGTTTCAAGGATCTGAAGTAGATTCATATCACACCCTTTCAAAGTATTCTAAGCCAAGGACCTCTAGTGTCTGTAGGACTGTTAGAGGGCTAGATTATGATTATAAAGGAGATTCTTCTTCTTTAGATGCAAATCCACTAATGGATGTTAGCGATCACATTTTCCATTAATTCTCTATTTCTTGCAATATGTATCAGAGATTGTATGTCGTTAATCCCTGTCCATTGCCTTATGTTTCGGAGCCAGGACATTTTCTTGCGTCCCATTCCTCTCTTGCCTTCAATTTTACCCTCGATTATAAGTTGGAGAATATATATATAATAAAGGAGATATGTACTAAAATATTTATTTTTGTTTAATATTATTACTTTTTTAATTGTATCTAATTGATTTTGTATATTTCAGTGGAGACCTCAGGCTATAGTCTTTGAAATAGTAACGAATAAGAAGTTCGACATGATCATCATGTTGTTTATAGGTTTAAACATGCTGACGATGACAATGGACCATTACAAGCAGAAAGAGACTTTTACAAAAGTTCTGGACTACCTAAATATGATTTTCATAGTTATATTTAGTACCGAGTGCCTCATGAAAGTGTTTGCTTTGCGTTATCACTATTTTACGGAACCTTGGAATCTTTTTGATTTAGTGGTTGTTATATTATCAATTTTGGGACTGGTGCTCAGTGATATCATTGAAAAATACTTTGTGTCACCGACTCTACTGAGAGTCGTTAGAGTTGCAAAAGTCGGTAGAGTCCTTCGGTTGGTGAAGGGAGCAAAAGGAATTCGCACACTGCTTTTCGCACTTGCCATGTCACTGCCTGCCCTGTTCAACATCTGCTTACTACTATTTTTGGTCATGTTCATCTTTGCTATCTTCGGAATGTCGTTCTTCATGCACGTCAAGAACAAAAGCGGACTCGATGACGTCTATAACTTCAAAACTTTTGGACAGTCAATGATTCTTCTATTTCAGGTAAGATTTCACAAAAATAATTATTCCGTTTAGTTAAATATTGCCATTTAAAGTAGAAGTTACTGGAAAGTGGGGTCCCTGTTTGGCAGAGAAATTAAGAACGCTTAGAAACATTTAAATTATTGAATACATGGCATTGGCAGATCGCTGTATGAAAGTGAAATATATCTACAATTGCTTGTAAAATATTTAGATCCACAATCATATAAGAATGTTTAAGAACATAAACTTGTTCTCGTGTAACTCGTGAGCTCGTTTTTAAAATGTAAAATGACAATTCAAAACAAATTCTGGACTTCATAGTGGCTAGTAGAGATAATGGATTTTCTAAAGAGCTATGACGTTGTAAATAGTTCGATTAATTTCCATACATCATCCAATTTAAAAGTTATGTTACAGGCAGCAACTTCGTTTTTTACCAATTCCCATATTTTTTCAATAGGATTTAGCTCCGGATGATAAGGTGGTAGACGCAATGTTAATATATCATGTTCTGCTGTAATTTTATCAATTATTCGTCATGGTAGTCTCCGCTTTTTGTCCCAGATTCAAAAATAATAAGTGTCCCAGGCACGAATACTGCTTCACCTCCAGCATAAATAATAAAAAGCCTTTGACCTTTAGCTACAAGTGATTTTAAACATTTATTTTGACCATCGTCGAAACATTACAAGCTTTGGCCACTCTTTCCAAACATTCTAATTCCTTTTCTGTTTTTTATAAACTGATATACACTGTATATAATTTGTCCATCTTGGTTATGAATAACTTTTCTGTAACTACTCATGTTTCCTTGTCTTTGCTATAACAGTAGAAATTAAAAGTTTGTTACCAAAAAACGTTTAAAATCAACATTTTTATTATTAAAGTTAACAAAATGCCATAAAGCAAATTTTAATTTATTAAAAATGTAATAAAATAAATACATACATACCTAACTTTCCAATAAATATTATTTTTCTGAACAAAATATTTTCAATAATTATTTTCTAAAAGTTAGTAAAATAACAATTAAAACTAAAAACTATAATAATATATAAAAAAGAAACAAATTTTACTGCACTATTAAAATATTTTGAGTAGAAACAACCTACAAAGAACTACTAAAGAATGAAATTTAACGGCTAAAACTTTTAGGATGATTAGTAGTAGAACTTACTGTTCATTGCAAGATATTTCGGATTTAATCTTCTAGGTATAGTTGTATACAGGGTCGGACTTATATACTGATACATTTTATCAAAATTACGGCAATCCCATAAAGTTAAAGAAAAATACGTATAAGTGATACTTTTATATTAAAATATATATTTAACATAGTGAAAAAATGCAAAAAAAATAATTTTAAACTTAACTATCGTCTACATTTAAATCGGTATCACTATCATCGCTATCGTTTAAATCTATAACTACTCTATTTATAATGTTTTGGAAATGTAAGTATTTTTCTTCTAATTTTTTGACATGCTCTAGACATTTTTTCCAATTGACTGCTGTAATATTATTATTTTTCCTCACATTACTTTTTATTGAGACTGGATTCAGTACACAATTGTAAGGAGGTAATCTTAATACTTTGTGGCCATAATTCTCAGCTAGCTTATCGATAACATACTTTTTTCACATTTAACTAATTTTAATAGTTGCAATTTTTAAAACTACAAGTTGTTTTTTTGAGTAAGAATCCATAAAATATATTTCATGTTTTGATAAAAATTCTTGAATTTCAGCTTTGTTTGAATTAGTGTTTGGAATTTTACTCTTTAGTCTACAATGATACGGAGCATTATCCAAAATAATACCGCTATTTCTTTTTAATTTAGGTAGTAATTACTGCTCAAACAACTTTTCAAACAAACTACTGTCCATATCTTGATGATAATCTAAGCGACAATCACTTACACTCTTATCAGAGAGTAATAAAGGATCTTCTACCCATCCAGGTTCTCCCCCACAATGTAAAATACAAATTTTCTTCCCTCTAGAGGGAGGAACATTGGTGACGCAATTTTTACTACCATCGGTCCAACATTTTTTAACTATATCGTAGGTGTCGAACCAAGTTTCATCCAAATAATACAAGTTCTTTCCTTTACCCTTAAAGGATCTTAGACTCCCCAAATAATCGAAACTCCATTTTATTAAACGGCTGGATTCCATACTTGCCTGCCGTTTATTCACTGTTTTAAACATAAAACCATTAGATTTTAAAAACCTCCTAATTTAAGTTTGAAATGCAAACGACAAGCTTTCCTAACTGGTTTGTCGATAGGTTTAAAAGCCCCATCCGGAAAGCGAAAACGCCTTATTATTAGCCATATTGGTAGCGACTCAGGATTTGTTGAAGGAGGTTTAAATGCATTTGTTTCTAAAAAGACTGGAGATTACCATGAGAAAATGGATGCAGATCATTATGAAAAATGGGTTTCAGATATTCTGTTAAAAACCGAACCAGGATCTGTTGTTGTTATGGATAACGCTCCATATCACTGCCGGCGTGTAGAATAGTTATCAACCACTAAATGGAAAACAGCCGAGATTGCGGATTGGCTTACTAAAAAACATATTAAATTCGATGAACCAATGTTGAAAATCGAGTAAACTCAGTAATGATAATTAGTAATAAGTATGTAGTAGATGAAATGGTGCGAGAACGAGGCCTAATTGTAGTTCGATTGACGCCATACCATTGTAAGTTACACCCGATAGAACCTATGTGGGCTCAAATAATAATAAGGTACCAAGGAACAATGTTACTTTCAAATTCAATTATGTAAAAAATCTGATTAATAGTGCCTTCAGAAATGTGATCTTATAGTCATGAATAAGATGTATCAAGCATCTAGTGAAAGAAGAGCAGAATATGTGGAATTATATTTTATGGAAATAAATATTCAGTTAAGGTGACCCAATTATTACTAGTACTGTTTCGTACCAAGATTTTTTTAATTACTTAAGTTTCAGTTTTCATCATCATCAGTGGCATTACAGCTCGTTATGAGCCAAAGCCTTCTTCAGAACAATCTTCCATTCGCCCCTGTCTCTGGCAACTCTTCTCCATGCTTTAACTCCGATGGATTTTAGATCATCCTCTATGTTATCTTGATACCTAAGTTTTGGTCTTTTTTCTTTTTCTAATCTCATGTCATTAAATCTCATTTGACAATAGAAATTAAATTTAATCCTTGAATCATTCATAAGTTTATTAATTTAAAGGTATAAAGGGCTTTTCCCAAAAAATATATTTAACAAGGACTAGTTTTCTTCATCTAAGACATCTATAAAATAAGAAAATAATTTTTATGACAATCAATGCTTTCTAAAATCCTGATTATTTTTCAGTAACAACCGCACTCCTTTCCCCTCAAACCCGCAAAGGTCTACATTGAAAATATTAGTCACTTTCTACAATTTTGGCACTGTGCTTTACAAATAGAAAAACATTGTTTTATTCAAAAAATAGTAGTGATAATTTTGTTTTTTATTATTTTTAGATGTCCACTTCAGCCGGTTGGGATGGCGTCTTAGATGGAATCATAAATGAGGAAGACTGTAAGCAACCAGACAACGAAATAGGAGAAACGGGTAATTGTGGTAATTCCACGATAGGTATAGCTTTCTTATTAAGCTATCTCGTTATATCATTCCTCATAGTCATAAATATGTACATCGCTGTCATTTTGGAGAACTATTCACAAGCTACTGAAGATGTGCAAGAAGGTCTAACAGACGATGACTACGATATGTACTACGAAATTTGGCAGCAGTTCGATCCAGACGGAACACAGTACATACGGTATGATCAACTATCCGACTTTTTAGATGTATTGGAATCTCCACTACAAATACATAAACCGAATAAATACAAAATAGTTTCTATGGACATTCCAATCTGCAAGGGTGATCTCATGTTTTGTGTAGATATCTTAGATGCTCTTACTAAAGACTTTTTTGCTCGAAAAGGAAACGCTATCGAGGAAACTGCTGAATTGGCCGAAGTGCAAGGTCGACCAAATGAGGTAGGCTACGAACCAGTTAGTTCGACCCTTTGGCGGCAAAGGGAAGAATATTGTGCTAGATTAATTCAAAACGCGTGGAGAAAGCACAAAAGGAATCGTGGTGGTGCTACCGATCAGTCCGGTGACGAAGGTGATATAGATGGTGAAGGGGAGCTTGAGGCTCGACAAACAGCAGTCTTGGTGGAAAGAAACGGGCACAAAGTAGTGATACACAGCCGAACACCCAGCATCAGTTCACGAACTGCGGACGTATGAGACTGGCCCCGCCCCTCCCCACCCCTGTCATAGTCGTCAGCGGAATAACACGCTGCATTGAACTATGTTCAGAATCAGAAGGCCTCACAACAAAACACGATATATTTTATCTCGGATCCAAATGTACTTCTTCATCATTAACAGTATCTTCAACATACATCGAATCATATCTTAATTTATGCTAAAGTTTACAGCGCCAAAATACGTTTTCCTATTCTAAATTTATTGCTGCGCAAAAGTTCAGTTTGTATTAATCTGTCAACTGTCAGTAGATAAACAAACACCACACAAAACTTTGAAACTAAAAATATAGTACCTATCTACAAAAGATTTTCTCATTACACCTCTCAGATGGCTTGCTTATCTACATTTTAAATTAACTGAGAGCTTACAATTAGTATTTTTGTGCTGTAAACAATAGTTGCATCTCGTTATATCAATTTCTCTTGAATTTTATTCAATTGCTTGATGTATGTACTTACTAAGCCGAGATGAATCTATACGTGCTAAAGTTTGTGCAGTGTAGTTTGATGGAGAGAGTATCGTTTTTTGGGTATACATCAACTGCTCTATTGTACTGTGCTCTACTGTTCATATTTCTATATTATCTAAAAAACTATTTTTTTACGAATAAGCTTTGTGAGTCGACCTTGATAAGGGAGAAAACTTAATTACGATAAATAAAACCCCGAATTTTAAAATTTAGATCAATACATTGATGGCAGAAAAATAAAACGATATTTTAGTATTGGGATATGTTGAGTTTTCTTCTTCGATCCAAGACAATCACTTACAGCACAAACTTTGTGTGAAAATAATAATTTTCTCATAGTAAATAGTTCTGATTTATTTATGGCTGTGTGCTATATTTCAAGGCAATAAGGAAAGCTTGTATATCATCTTGTATCTTTGTACATGTAGAAAAAAATAATCAAGCTGTAGACCATTTCGAGTCTTAGAATATGTTTCAAAATATGACTGACTACATAAACTGGATGTTTTATGTACAATATCTTGTTTCAAGGTCATTTCACTGAAAAGAACATCTTTTCTTAGCTTCTTATCAGTATAATACAATTAATAATTCACGAGTGATATATCTGACAAATACTTAAAATATTAGTAATACAAGGTATTCAGTCACCGTTAGTAATATAATGCAGATTTTAAATAAATAATAAATAGAAAATTTTGTTGTAGTGAATTGAAAAGACCAAAAATCTGCATTTATTCTATGTACTGACCATCTAGAATATCCTGTTGACATCCTTATGTAATATAGTTTATATAAATTTTGTAGGAGAAATTGATACTTTTCACCTTTGTAAAGATCGTTTGCATGATAAACAAGCTTATGTCAATTTATATCAATAGTTTTATGATCAGTAAGAGATGTGACTATTTAGATTGTCAAATTATACCTAGCTAAACAATATTTACTTATGAATTGGTGTCCCAGCACTAATTTCTTGTAAAGATTTAGTTAGTGATAAGTTGCAAGCGAAACCACAGGAAAGCAGTTGAGTTAGTTAATATTTTCCTGTTTATCCTAATACCACTCATGACGGATGCTGATGTCTTTAAAACCAAATATTTGTGTGAAAAGACTATCATCATTGGTCTTGGTGGGAACAAATTTCAGTAATGTAAAATTATAAAATTTAAAAAACATCGCGTCACTGTTACTCTGTCATGAATAACATTAAAAGAAGCAGGTTAATGCAATGATTGTAGGTTCAAATAAAGATCGACTATATATATATATATATATATATATATATATATATATATATATATATATATATATATATATATATATATGTATATATATATATATATATATATATATATATAAATCTTATAGACTAAATAACAAATTTCATTCAAACAATCACTTTATGGATCACACAATTGTTGTTTTAGACCTGACCTAATCACTGAAGTTTAGTTTGTGTTCCTCAATACCTTGAGTAATAAAAATTAAACTTATTCGTCGTAATACATACACATTGATCAACTCCTTTTGTTTTAATATTCATTTTATAAATTTTATAAAAAAAAAGTACGTCCAAAGTCTCTTATAATATTATATTATTTTTTTTATCCATTAGTGGTTAAGGTTCAGTCACAAGGGAATGATTTTATTTAGTCATAATTTAATGGTAAAGTTCAGTTACAAGTTAATGATTTTGTTTCCACAAATGTTACTTCTAAAGTTGTTCTTAAGTTGTTACAACAGCGTATAATATATCTATGGTAATTTTCTATGATAATACGGTGAGACAAATACCTTACAGAAGTTTCCCATGTCTGTAAAGGTAAAAGTGTCCCGTCACCTTATTGTCTAATGTCAAGATAACATCAAATCGAACCATTGTATCACAACAGAATATATCTTACTGTTTTTTTTTACAAGCAAAGGTTTTCTTACGTTTCAACGTTCTTACAAAGTTATTTTTTCAACTTAATTTTTTTATGAACATGGTACTTGTTCTTTGCTTATCACCTTCTTCTGATCTGCCACCCTACTTAAACAGATAAAGATTTGGAATGGCAGTACTTTCAATCAAATCTTACATATTCAACAGCTTCTTCTTTTTTTACTATTTTATGTGCATTCACATATTCTCTGTACGTTACATTTCCTTCTAATGTCTTCACTTCTCTTTCGATCTCTCAGCGTATTTCCTGTAATTCTTCTCAGTACTCTCATCTCTGATATATCAAGAATTTATAAATTCTTGATTTCATCTCTGTGTTAATGTGTCTGTTTCGCCATATAGTGTTATTAACGCATCCTGCCAGTCTATTTGCTTTTTGTACTTGATCTCTCACTTCTTTGTCCAGGTCTTTATAGCTAGACAATGTAATTCCCAGGTATTTTATTTCCATTACTTGTTCAATACTGATGTCATCAATTTCTATTTTACATCTGGTTGGTTCTTTGCTGACTACTATTGTTTTAGTTTTCTGAGATGAGATTGTCAGATTAAATATTTTTGCTCTTATGTTAAATCTCTGGACCAGTCTTTGCAGACTTTTTTCATTTTGGGCTATCAATATTGCGTCGTCTGCGTAACAGAGTATCTTAATTTCTTTGTTTTCCATTCTGTATCATCTTCCTTTGTTAACGCTTTTGATGATTTCATCCATGATCAAATTGAAGAGCATGGTGCTCAATGAGTCCCCTTGTCTTATTCCGCTGCCTATTTCTATAGGTTCTGTAAGTTGTCCATATATTCTGACTTACATTTTGTTGTTTTGGTAGGTGTTAGATCAAATTATTGTTAGATCATATTGAAAGAATGCCCAGTAGAATAATATTTATTATAAAAACTGGTAAATACTGGATGATATGTGGATAACATTGTACAATACTGCTTCAGTTATGTTTTGAAATGTATAAAGTTGACATAAAAATTACTACAAAACACAGGAAAAAGACGTTGAATATATTTGGGTTTATTACAGTTTATTTACATTTTCATTTTCACAAAAGTAAAAACCATACGAACAAACAGAAAAGAAACGAGTAGAATAATTTTAATAAAAGACAGATCTTGGATAGAATATTATTTACAACTTCTGACTGAAACAAGACCGGAGAGTCTTCGCACCTCTGCTTCATTTAAGAAGCGCCGGAACTCAGGGCCATTGTTGATTTTATTGTGATTTGCTTAAGATATCGATAAAGGATCTTTAATGCAGTCGTTTCTTCTTGCTTTCTGCATCCCGATACCGTTGAATTTATTGGTTCTTCCGCCTTTAGAGTTGATTTGTCCACTCAAGGGCAAGAGAGTGTCCCTACTTCAGACCACTCTTCTACCTTCTCAATGAAGCTGTTGGTAGATTTAAAGGGCATCATTTATACCGATGGTCGTTCAATAATTTCACCATATGTGGCTACCCTCACTTAGTTTAGACTGCAGACCAATGCAGTTATCCGGGGTGTGACACGTGGAGCCATATGTGAGCTAGGTGTCTTATGAGGACCAGTTATCAAAAACCATCTCCCGTCTATGACGCTCCATGTGGTCGTTCTGGTAAAACGTACTACCCCTATAACACAAATCTCACTCTCAAAACTCTGGAAAAATAATAAAAAATAAAATTGAAAAAGAAATGACAGACGTAGAAAAAAAGGCTTTCGTGCAGGTAGATATTGTATAGACAGCATATTTTCTCTAAAGCAGGTTATTTAGAAAAGATTAGCCCACAACCTATCAACTCATGTAGTCTTCATAGATCCAATGCTCTGGGTAGCAATGTAAAAACAAGAAATAAATAAAAAAAACATAAAAGCAGTAAAACAGCTTTGCAAAAATATGACGGTAAGCTAAAACCTAAACTGAAAACAAATTAACTAGAGAAATTCAAAATATATTTGAATGAGGCGCTCTCAGTGCTGAGAAGAAATTGATGCAATATGGGCTTCCAATCGAAGACGTGAGAGTATGCACGATAAACTTCGTTGACGACCAAGCCCTTCTAACTCAAGACGAGAATGGTATACACCATATTTATGCTTAGAAAACTGGAGAAGTACACCGTGCAGCCTTAAAATTAATATATAAAAAAACTGATTACTTAGTTGCAGGAGACAAACAAGAAAGCCTACATTTTTTAAATGGGAACTATAAAATCAACTATAACCTTCAAATACTTGGGATTTCAAATGGGAGACAAAAATAGTTTATATTACATTTTGTTTTTTATTTTGTGACCGTGATTTCAATAATACTATATGTCCTCTGTTTATTGGTCTTTTATATTGTTCAACGTTTTGACCAATTTTGGAGAATTGTCATTCTCATTGAACACTTTATTGTTGCTATTTTATAATTTAAAAACTTAAACTAAAAATTGTACAGTAGACAGGCAAAATAATATTTCTTAAAACAAAAATTCGGATGGATTATTTGGACGTGAATCAGATATTCAGTATTCCAGTGTCCTAGCAAATGTGTTAACAACTTAATTTCTTAAACTCTAATATACATTATAGAAGTCTTTTATGACTATTATCTTGTTAATACAGTTTATATGTTTTTTAATGTGCATCATCTCCAGTGTATATATTTTGTTACAATGTGCCTTTACACATAATGCTTGGCTAAGGTATTTGTGTTTGTTCTGAGGTTTTTATGAACAATAATTCTTCTATGTAGATATTGATGCGTCTGACCAATATATTTTGATTTTAAATGACAAAGCTTCGTTTTCTAATTAGAGAACTGTTGAACTTTGGTGGGAAATGATTTGTTCTACAATTATTGTCTTCCTCTTGTCCTGTACAGGAAGATCTTAAAACCAAGAACATCAGGCAGTGGCGACGGAAAAGGTTGTTATACCGCCATAAGAAGAAGAAGAACATATTAAATAGAAAACAATAGTAAAATTACGCCTCTTGACTTATGTCAAGGTATAATAATAACTACCATCTGGTTTATAAATATAAAAATGCTTTCTAGATTTGACATATGGACATAAATCACTAAAAACATCCAATTGATATTTTTTAAAGTTCAAACGAGGATCAATAAAGACAGTCATCAAGTATTATGGGGTTCACAAAAGAATATGTAACAATTATAATTTAACATATAATGGTCAGACGCCACAACACCTACATAGAAGAATTATTGCTCATAAATCAGCATAAGAAATAATAGAGCAAAACCGTTGTTTTTTCGAAAATATCCACATTTTAAAAAGAGAGCCAAATTATAATAAACGATGTGTATTGGAAATGACTCATGTTGAAAAACTGTATTTACAATATAACAAATATAAAATATTTCTTGAATATATATTATAATTTAATAATTTGGTCTTACATACTGAACATCTGATTAAAATGTACAGAATCCATCATCGGCAAATTCAAAATTTTAATTAGATGAATTTAAAAACCAAATGGATTTAGAACTTCATTTATTTATTCTCTTTTTAAATTGTGTATGTGAATAATTTGAATCTGCTGTTGTAATAAAATGGCAGGTAGTAACATTGGCTGGTGGAATCAAAATAGGAAGGATTAATTTTATTGTGGTTGTTTTTGTATTTTTTGTAATTAACATTTATCCAGAAATATAGCTTACATTGCAAAGACTGGAAATAATTTATTAACTGATTAATAATTGTTAAATAATTTATTATTTATATATTATATTTGTATATAATTAAGTATTTTCAGTCTTGCAAATGTTATAAATTCATAATAAACATTAATTGCAAAAGTAAAATGTCACAATAAAATTGTTCCCGAACCATATTAACGTTTTTCTATATACAGTGTCGCACAGCTAAAATGAATGCAGTCGCTACTCAATAAAACTAGCTTGTGTCAGTGGATCAATATTTATTACAAAAAGTCTTCTTCAATAGTCACAAAAAGACTATTACAAGTCTTCTAAAATAACATAAGCTATTTTTTTATTTTCAAATATACCATACTTAAATAACAATAAATATTTAATCATTTTATGTATGATTTTGATGTCAAAGCTAAGATAATGCAAACTTTAAAACAAGAAAATTAATAAAGAAAACAAACTCGACACATTGAAAATACTTTGGGGAAATTTTGTCCCAAGTTTCAGTAATTTTTACTTTCAATTTATTTCTATTTGATATTCGGGGACTATTCACTTTATTTTTTAACGTCTACCACAAATTTTCGATAACATTCAAATCTGGTGGCTGGGATGCTGTTTTAATGAAATTTCGGCAATTATAAAGGAACCAAGTTCTAACCCGATATGACGTGTGTTTTGGATCGTTGTCCTGATAAAACCGGTAATGGTTATTGCCACATTATCACTCCACCTCCACCGTGCGTTCGTATTTTTTAATTTTAGTTCTTCATTCGGCTTTCTCCACACCGATATTTTTCCATCTGACTCAAACAAGTTTATTTTGGTTTCATCAGCAAATATTACTGAATTCCAAAAGTTCAAATCTTTGTTAATATGCTCCATGGCCAACACCAATCTCATACGCCTATTTCTTTGGCTATTAAAAGAATTATTTTCATGTGGATTATTCTTTTGTAATATCGGCGGTAATCGGAGGTAATAACCTAATTGTTTGGCGGTTACATCCTTTTTCAAACTGTCTTTCCACCCCATCTCGCAATTTTCGATTATTTGCTATTTCTCTGACAATCCATCTTTCCTCACGTTCGGTAAAAATCTTATTTGTAGCTAACCTTGATTTCCTTTCAACTCAATTTTCATTTCGATAACGTTCAATAATGTGCTCAACTATTAATGAAATTTTATTTGCCACTTTGGATATATGTCTCTTTGGCTAAATTGTTTAATGCTTCATCTTATCTGCATCATTTTAGCTGTGACATCAAAATCATACATAAAGTAATTAAATATTTATTGTTATTTAAGGATGGTATATATGAAACCCAAAAAATACCTTATGCTATTTTAGAAAACTTACAGTAATTTAATTTCAGTATGTAATTTTTTTCTAATAAATTTTGAGCTACTGCACAAGCTAGTTTTATTGAGTAGCCACTGCATCGTTTAAGTTGTGAGCCACTGTATGTACTGTCAATTTTTTGAATCCTTATTTTATTTGTCATTTCAATGTCATTTTCCAGTCACTGACGTGATTTTAACCTACCAGTATTCCGCCCGAGCTAAAATATTTGCCTTATGAGATAAAATAGCTCTGTTTATATCAGTGCATTCATATTGAAATGAGAAATATATTTGATATTGTAAACTACAGAGTAATTATGTTATTGAACTTGCAAAATGATCAATGTGTGATGTTTTAGAGAGGAAAGTATTTTTCTTGAATCAACTCTAGATAAAAATTAATTGTTCCGGTGTTTGAGAACAAAAATTCCCAAGGTGCTCTCAAGTAGCCAAGTAATGTTAATTTTTTGATTAAAATGATTCAAGTGAAACAATTAATAGTTTCATCGAAAAGTGAATATTTTTGAAAGTAGTTCTCTTTATAAAAATTCTCAAATGCACAATTGTACGGGGTGATGTCAAAACGGTGCATTTATACGAATTTTGTAAAGATATTTATTCTAAACATGACTGAATATGAATGAATGATTAAACTAATATTAAAAATATGGACTATATTAAAAATTCACAAAAGTTTTACTTTTATACTTAATGGTGCTTTCTTCAATTGCTAATATTCAAGCTATCTTCACATGCTACGTGGACCGCTATGGGGAAGGGGCGAATGGGTAACTTTGCAAAGTTCACACTTTTTTTATGCCTATCAGACAAAAATATATAAATTGTGTATGTGTGACATTTTAGCCATATTTTGCATTAACTTTAAATACTAAGTATGTGCTTTCGTCGGTCAGTCTAAATTCCTTCATGTACATTCTCATAATAATGTTGGAATTATCTCTATTTTCTAAAATTAAGCAATGCAATCAAAAATGTCACCCATATCTTAATTGCGAGATACATATATTCATAAATTTCTACATAACGAGAAATACAACGGACAAAACACACGTTTGCTTCATGTATTTCTGAGTTATAAAAACTGTTATGATATTTTGTTAATCAATTGATTAGTATATTATTGTTAAAATTTTATATAAATATTATCGTTATGGATAGTGTTTGGTTGCTATTTTACTTATGTTATACCCTCAATCACAACCTCGTTTAGATATACTGCCGTTCCCAGTCAGTACATCGATAAGCGGGATTTTTACTATTTTCTTTCACTTCGAGTTATATCCATGTACTCAATTTTCGCACTTTTACTCTCATCTTCAATAATTAACCCCCAAGTATTAAGAAAAACTCCTTTGAAATTCGCATTCAGGTTATTAATTTTTAAATAAAATAATTGATAGACTTTACTCAAAACTATCGTTTTCTAAGTGGTCACATTTTGTCTTGGAAGTCACTTTAAACTTTTAACTTGAACTTTTTTTTTCTAAAACTAATTACTCGGATCAAAAACAGACATACCTATACTGTTTGAAAGATAATTTAATACACTTTAATATAAGTATAAATTTGTCATAGATCGCTTATCACAATGCATGTTATCGGGATACCGGTCGCCGCGATGCTGGTTACCAGGAGGGCATGCTGCGATCAGACATTCCCAAAAAACACGTATTCGCAGTCAATCATACTGAACTCAGTCGATTATACTCGTGTGTTCGGTACAGTGAAGATCATGCTCTCTAAAGTTAAGGTGGTTTGTGCTGTAGAAGCTGCAATATAATAATATCGTATGGTATTTTTGCCAGGGAAATCTTTTGGAATTGTTCAGGGGCGCCAATTACATTTTTAATTTCAGGTAACGAGTGTTGATGAACACTAGCCTAGAAAGACCTAAAAGCAGGACGCGCAACGAATCCACTAAGCTCGACTTGAAGCGACACGACTGTATTCCTCTACAGGCATCCTCCGCGCACTGTTTTGACTCGGCTAAGACATGATCAGTTGGCTTAGGCCGACAACGACACGATATACTGAAAGAGGCAAAAATTGCCGATAACCGATAGTCTGCATCGAGAGCTTGAGTGTTAAATTTAGCATGTAGTTTTTTTCAGTGGTTTGCGTAAATCTGGAAACAAATGGTAAAATTCTCCGTATGTTCCCTTTTTAGATTTATATCATGAATCCAGAACTTTGGTTTTTTTTTCTATTTAATTACATGCCAACGCTATTGTGACATCTCCTTCAGAATCTGATGAAGAATCCATTTTTAAGGGCGTCACTGATTCCGCACTACTGGACTGTAAAACATATTACGATAGAAACGTCTTCACACATGCAATGGACATTCTAGTAGTTCCAAAGTTTCAAGAAGTAAATAAAGATGCGAATGAAGAGTACTTATATAAGAAAAAAAATTAACAAATATGGAACATTCTATAAAAGAGAATTAAAAATAATATTACAGTCAAGTAATACCAATAAACATAGTATTTATTTGATGTTTATAATGATAATAAGAAATTTGTTAAAAATTTTTATTATTGTCTGCAACAAAAAATTGCATATTGTTGGTTTTTCATAATTAATTAGTGTTCAAGTGTATGTAAGTTGAATGGATACTACACCAGAGGTAGCCGCCCAAGTTATTGCATTCATATAAAATGGACTTTTGCTGTAGAACTGGATATGACAAGCGCAGCGATTCTAAGAGTGTTCCAACGGTATGAGGAGACTGGTCCTTTCGTAGACCACCTGGAACAGGCAGAAACCGATTTACAACTACTCGTGATGATCGCTTTATTGTATCAACAATATTAATAAATCGTCACCTTAATTCCGTTCAAGTGCAACAATAGTTCAGTGAAATAGAAGGAGTGTTTATTAGTCAATGCATAGTAAGACAAAGACTGGAGGAAAATAATCTGACTCCTGGATTCCTCCGATTGGGCAAAAACTTACTGCAGCTCATCCACAAGCACGTCTGCATTTTGCACGGGATTATCTGAACTGGACGTTGGAACAATGGGGATCTGTTCTGCTCTCAGGTGAGACAAGAATATGCCTCTATGGTAGCGACCGAAGAAAAAAAATGTACCGAAGATAAGGAGAGATATTTTCAGAATGATACATTGAAGAGCGTAGTCCCTATGGAGTTGGTTCCTGCATGATCTGGCGTCTACATGAGCGAGAAGGTTTAACGGATGAGATAACATTACCGAAGTCGGTTTTCGTCTCATGGGGTGACCAGCGTACAGTCCAGACCTCAGTCTCATAGAACATTTATGCGAGCTAAAACAAAGAATTCGAGCTAGACTTTATACCCCAAACTCGATCCGAGAGCCTATTGTCACAGTAGAAAAAGAGTGGATTAACATCCCACAAGAATCAATAGCAAACTTGATTAATATGCCTAATCGTCTTAGAGAAGTTATTAATGCAACAGGAGGTCACACCTATTATTAAAACATTAATTGTTAAATTTTTAATTGTCAAATACCCTTTTGGTATTAACAATAAATATAGTTAATTTGCTTGATGTATAAATTTTACAACGGTTAACACAAGAAGTCGAAATAAATTTTAATAAATGTATACTCATATTAAAGCATATTCAATTATCTTTCAAACAGTATATCTCCTTTTTATCCAAGTAATAGTTTCTTAAAAAAGGATAGTTCAAGACAAAAGTTTAAAGTGGGCCAATTTTTATGCACGAAAGTTATTTAAACAGGTGTATTATTGTTTATGAGTCGTTAGTTTCTATTTTTTGTAATTTATGCTTTTCCATTTTCATTTTCTTTTATTCAATTACATTCTTAATCCTACTTTGGAACAAGTAGCATCGAGAATGTCAAATGCTATTTTAATGAAGCGTTTGTATGAGTATTTCATTATACGAGAAACAAACAGCCAAAGGATGAACACCTGGAAAATAGATTATAAAATATCTAAGAAAACTGAAAGGAAAAACCAAACGATACAAAATGGGGAACGAAAATATAAGAAAAATAGAAAATAATTTCATAATAGAGAGAATAGAGAATAAAATTGGGATGAATACATAATAAAGTTAAAATAAAAAAAATAAATTCTAAATCCGGAATATCCAGATAAAAAGGATTAAGAAGACCAAGAAGAACATGTTAAAATCAAATTGGAGAAATACTCTGCAAAAACATAGAAGTGGGGAATAAATGAAACTAATTATTAAAGCAGAAGAGTATGGGAATAACTAGTATATTTTATAAGTTAGATAAAAATTTTATGACAAGATTTAATAATAAAAGATCATACATACCACTGCTAGATTCTTAATACATCAGAACATTTGACATGTCGAAGTAAATGGCATGACCACGGCAC
This sequence comes from Diabrotica undecimpunctata, assembly GCF_040954645.1. Classification (NCBI taxonomy): domain Eukaryota; kingdom Metazoa; phylum Arthropoda; class Insecta; order Coleoptera; family Chrysomelidae; genus Diabrotica; species Diabrotica undecimpunctata. The sequence goes on from NC_092812.1 coordinate 17,645,418, forward strand.
TACATTAAAACTAAATAGAAAATGATCAAAATTGAAAAGCTGCAAAGACAGAAAACAATTATAGAATGAAAGCAGTGAGAGAGGTGAGAGGTGCAAACGGGCAGTGTTCAAGTGAAGAAAGAAAATAAGATATTAAATAAAATCTAAGTATGGCACAATGTGTATAATATTAAAAACCTTTTATCTTGGGATCTAGGAAATCGGAAAATAATTTATCATATTTTTCTGTACAGATCCTACGATATTATTGGCCTAAAGCGAAGGTCAAAAGTGTAGAATTAGGAAATTGATAGTGAAATAAGTCAGAAGGATCGATATCAAAGAAGCATAAATTATTAAAGCGCAAAATATTCGCATGTTTGCAATTTATTACACCAATGTGTAATAACCTTAACAATAATGGGAAACCTTAGAGGGCCAATTTTATATATAATCTCTCAGCAGATTAATTTACCAAATTACTTACAAATTTGACTCAATTTGAATTGGTTAGTTTAAAAAATATGAACCATGAGAGTAAACGTGTACAAAATATTTTTTTCGGAATTAATTTTGATTGTAAATAAAGTTTTGTTAAAAACATATTCAAAATTACCCATTCCCGATGGTTCAATTGTTCAAATGAATTGTTACAAGATAATACAAATCTGAACGTAACACTGTTAATAGCATAAACTGTTAATAACTATTAACAAAAACTTAAAACTAATAAAAACAATTCCTTATCATAAATTTCGAATTAAAAGCTAATTTTTTAAAATTAAGCTGATTTGTTATGATTCTTTTATTGTGGACCGTCTGTTTAACGTGATATTGAATATGTTTGTGCTTCATGAAAAATGAATATAAAGATTAGATATGTACCAGATTGACAAAATTTCAGTTAATTAATATGTATAAACAACGATTGTTGCTATATGCTATTGAATACTCTATTATCTATTTGTACCTTATATTTATATTTTTTGGTTTAGTAAATATTTGTTTTTACCATTTAAATCGATTAAAGATTAGCAATTCACTTCAAAGAAAAAGATACGGTATTGGTTATTGTAACTAAAGTACTCCATGTATTAGTTGAGAAAACCATTAGTCTTGGACGATTTATGGTTCATCCTTGAGAAAAGTGTAACCTAAAAATGATTGTACGAGTTTTATAATTTCCATGACATTAAAGATAGCACAAACAGGATACGTTTGGTAGGAGTATGCCAAAAAATGGGATGTATTATTCTGGTTTTTGCACATTCATCATCATTATAATCCAGCCTTCTGCATCCAAAGTTGAACATACGTCTCCCTTAATTTCTTTTAGTAATATTAGCTGTGAGCTTACTGCAGTCAATTGCCAGAGATTTCTTCTATCTGCTCATAGTCTCCACACTCTAATTTTTTGGGTCCACCGCCCGTCATTCATTCTGGTCATATGGCCGGCCCAGTCAGACTTCAGCCATGCTATTCACTCTATGACATCTGTGACGCCTGTTCTTCTTACTTCTTTGTTTCTAACTTTGTCTCTGAGAGTCAGTTCAAGTAGCGAGCATTCCATTCGTCTTTGAGCTAGTCCGAGTTTGGTTGCTGTAGTGTGGGTTAAGGAAAGTGTATCGGCGCCCTAAGTCATGACTGGAAGCACACATTGGTCTAACGTCTTCTTTTTCAAATAATTTGGCATGCTGCTCTTGAAGATGTCTGATAGAGCTCCATATGCGGCCCATGCTAGAGTAATTCTTCTTTGCAGTTTAAAGAGATTCTCTCTCCTGATGTCACCCAATATATAGCTTCTTTGAATTTATAATGATTTTAAACTGTTTGTTCTTTGTCTCGTGTTGTGTATACGTATCAGTTAATGTTTATGACATTCACCATATATTATTGGATAGCCTAATTTTGACGAAATACCCCTAAAGATGCTCTAAGAGCGGGCAAGATTTAATAAAAACTGTGCTCGATATCTGCCTTTTATTTGATTAAAATTCATTTATTCGAGCATTCAACTAATCCTATTTCGTTGCAGTCGACTTTTGGATTTTCGCTTATGTTGATTTACATAAGACTGTATAATTTCGGTAACTTCCACATTAATATTCATATTATCTACTTAAAGTTGTCTTTAAAACCCATACTTAATATTTATCACATTATCATCATCAATTGCTAGTTATGAGCCAAAGCCTTCTTCAGAATAATTCACCATTCACACCTGTCTCTGGTAACTCCATGCTCTAGCTCCAATAGATTGTAAACATTCTCTACGTTGTCTTGATACCTAAGTCTCGTTCTTTCTCTGACTCGTTGTCCCATCAACCCGCTTCGGTAAAAACTTGACTGTTGCATTTCCTCTCTCCTGATTAGATGCCCTATCCATATAAGGCATGCTACCGTAATAAATTTTACAACGTCAGGTCCCCCAGAACTTTTATTCTCTTTTATTTCTCTATATATTCATGCAGATGCCCTTAACGACTGGAATGCATGGATCAGAGACTCTTTGGACCTAGCTATGATGTCGATGTCACCTGCATACCCGACAACTTATACAGATTTGTTAAATATGGCATTTGTGTTAATATGGGACTCTAGAATTAGCTTTTTTAGAGCAACGTCTTAGTTCATTTTTGCAATGAATGGGTCTTGAAAGATCATTCTGGATTCTAACCATGTTCGCTGCTGGTGTGAGTCTAAGTTCAGTTAGTTAAATAAGATAAAGAGGTATTTGGAATTTATATCTATTAACTCACTGTCAGGATCACCGTACCATCAGTCTAATGTGCCACATACTAAAAGTATTCCTAAAGATTATTCATCGTAGAATATATAAAAAGTTCAAAAAGAACAAGACATTGGACAATCTCAGTTCGGATTTAGAAATACTCAAGGAACCAGAGAAGCATTATATGCAGTAAATGTGCTAATACAGAGATGTCTAGATGTAAACCAGAACATATATGTCTGCTTCCTAGATTATAACAAGGCATTCGATACAGTGAAACATAACTAAATAACATAACATAACTTAATAAAACTACTGAGAACAAAGATCATCGACACACGGGATATAAGAATAATCAATAATCTGTATTATGAACAAGAAGCTGTCATAAGAATAAATAATTTAAAAACTAATAAAATAAAAACCAAAAGAGGTGTTAAACAGGGCTGTGTCTTGTCGCCATCACTGTTTAATGCATACTCAGAGGAAATATTCAAAAAAGCATTAGAAGATGAAGTAGCAGGCATAAAAATAAATGGCCTACCCACACGTAAAATTGGATATGCTGATGATACAATAATAATAGCAGAAAATATTACAGATCTACAAAGAATTTTAGATAAGGTTGTTGCAGCGAGTGAAGAATTTGGTCTGTCACTAAACATAAAGAAAACAAAATTCATGGTTATATCAAAGAAAAATATTAGATACATCAATCTACACGTAAATAATAAGACGATAGAATGAGTTCAGAATTATAACTATTTAGGGGCAAACATTAATGAAACAAACGATTATACCAAAGAAATTAAAGTTAGAATAGAGAAGGCTAGACGCGCATTCAATAATATGAAACAAATATTATGTTGTAGAGACTTCAGCCTAAATCTTAGAAAACGAGTACTAAAGTGTTATCTATTTTCTGTTCTTTTGTATGGTGTGGAGACATGGACTTTAAATAAACAATGTCTCAATAAATTGGAAGCATTTGAAATGTGGACATATCGAAGAATGCTGAGAATCTCCTGGACAGACAGAATAATCAATGAAGAAGAACTAAGAAGAATAGAGAACAGCAGGGAGATACTGGATTCCATCAAAATAAGAAAACTACAATATCTGGGTCATATAACACGTGGTGACAGATATGAATTGCTAAAACTAATAATGCAGGGAAAGATTCAAGAAAAGCTCAGCATAGATAGAAGAAGAATGTCCCGACTGAGAAACCTCAGAGAATGGTTTAAATGCAGCTCAACCGAACTCTTTCGGGCTGTAGTGTCAAAAGTTAGAATAGCAGTGATGATTGCCAACCTTCGTCGCGTAGATGGCACGTAAAGAAGAAGATATGCGGCTTTGGAATCCCCGGATATATGGTGGGTGTCGACGCCGAACTCTAGAATTTTTTCAAGAATCTGCCTCCCTATAAATACATATTTGGTCCGTTGTTGATTTATTGAGTCGGAACCCTCACTGATATCCTTCCATTATTCATTCGGCGTAGGGCAGCATTCTTTTATACCATACGTTGGACAATACTTTACATGCAATATTAAGTAGAGTGATGCCTCTATAATTAAATTGATGCCACACACCATCATGTTTCCCTTTCTGTTGATATAAGTATGCATAGTTTCCAGTCTGTGGGTGTTATTTTCTGTTGCGAGATTTTAGTTATGCACATTAGAAAAGTGTGTCGCTCCCGTTTTTAAAAAGTTCAGCAGGGAGATTATCAAAACCGAGGGCTTTGTTTTTTTTTCAGTTTTAAAATGGCTTCTCTAATTTCTTCTTCAGTAGGAAGTGTCTGCCGATCATTTTCATTCATTTGAATTATGAGAGCCTCCATCTTATCTTCATGATTGTAATTAAGCAGTTCTTCAAAATTATTCGCCCAACTGTTTAGTACCTCTTCCTTGTCACCAATTACAGAACCATCAATATCTTTACATGCTGTTTTTTTGGGTTTAAATTCCTTTCTACAGCTGTTTATCTGTTAGTAGAATCTCTGTGAGTTTTTTCTGTTATGGTGGTTAACAATCTCTTGTAGAACGTTTTCGTAGTACCCTTTGTTTTTCCTTCGAAACGTTGTTTCTTCTCGTCGAAGATTTTCATAATCTTCAAAAGTTAATCTCGTTCTGGGCTGATGGAGTCTCTTATATGCTTCATTTTTTTGTTGGTCAATAGATCTACATTCTTTGTCGAACCAATCTTAGTTCCTTCTGGCCTTGTTAGATTTTAAAACGCCAACGTTTATCACAAGCAAATTTTATTTGCTCAAAAACACAACCCGAAACTCTAAATAATAATTTCAAACTATTATTTTGGCTGTAGTGTGGATTTGACGATGAGATTTCAAAGATCGACAATAAACTATAACGGAAGAAAAGGTGATTAGTTGCCTATGTAAAGAATTAGATTGTAAAAGGTGTAGTAGTCACTATATTTTCGTTTTCAAAGAGTAGTTACTTTATAAAAAGTATACTGAATGTATAATTGAAACTCAATAATAAATAATATACGAGAAGGAATATTCACATCACGATAAACCAGCCATTATATGACACGTGTTTCGCTATTTTTAGCTTCTCAGATATACCTGCTAGGTGAGACGGAATGAAAAATATTTCCCTTCGTATAAGTGTGTTAATTTCTATCTCCTTTTTGTCTGTTGGTTAAGATGAATAGTTTAGTTACTATAACCAAAAATGTATCTTACCCTTCGCATTTTTCAAAAAGTAAATAAATGACACGGTTTGAATTCGGAAGATGATTTATCGATTATAATATGTAAATATATACCTAATGAATATGGATTCATTTAAAGTAATGAAATTTTTGCCTGGCACATCTCTAATACGTAATATAGTTAAATGGTTTTACATTCAGATAGTAATTGTTAGATATGAATATAAATAAATAAGGGCAATAAGAACATGGTTGTAATTGTTAAGCAAATAGTTTTATCTACGTGTTGTTTATTAAATATACCTATTATCTGTAAGAGGCAAAGCCTTACTTACGTTTACGTTATTAAAAAATCAAACACTTTCCATTTGTCTAAAAAGCAAAGTGATAAATAGATTTATACAGGTGAAAAACTGCTATAAACCCTTATATTTGTTTAATATCGAGATATGTACAGCTTATTTATGTTTTCACTGATTAGTTTTTGTTAAATAGGAAAATTGTTTAACATAATGTTTGGTGGGACTGAGTCTGCTTCAATATTGTTATATACGTACATTTCATTTTACAGTGTGATCCAGAATAGACATGGTTTACCTGTTGGATTTTAAATAAACTCTACGAAAACAATGGAGAATGATATTAATATGACTATAAAATGGCTATAAAATGGATCAAGGTAGCAGGCGACATCTATTGACAAATTGGATGAGAAGCCGGCCCCAAAATTGATAAACTTTACTCAAAGTAGTCACAAATAGACATGAGGGGGAAAACATGTCTGACTATTTTATCACTACAAATATAAATTGGATACAGACACAAAAGATTTCGAAGAGTCTAAAAGTTTATTTGTGAAAAAATAAAGAAGCAGACCGAAATGAAGGCCGCGTAAAATATGAGAAGGTGAAGAGATGAAAGAGTGAGATTTTACTGAACATCGGAGGAGTAGAGGTACGCGCAATTTTCCTGTATTGGAGGTCAAAGCGCAATTTCTGCTGTAGCGTCATTGCAAAAAGAAAAGAAGAATAAGCAAGACAATATATAGTAATAACGACCAAAAAAATCCATTACAATTCATAAAAAATACTCAAAATAAAAATAATCAATATTGTCACTTAAAGTGACAATATTTATTTATAGTATATTAGTAAAATTAATAAAAGTGAAACATGATGAGATCAGAAGACCAAGGTAACAATCTGATACCAAATAAGTAGAGAAATTAAAAAAAAAACTTAAATTTTCACACACACGCCTTAACAACTTAAAAGGAAATGGAAAATCTAACTAAATTGATTGATTACACCTTCCAACTGATGTAAAGTGTATCCAGCCTAATAATAATTAACTTAATTGATAAGATGGTAACCATAATCTCTAGAAAGACTGTTAACCTATGAAAGTATAACGTTTAAAATTCAACATGTCAAAAAAGTAGAAGTTTTGGATAATACTGTATTCCCACTTCATTAAACATACAGCATATATCGTTTTTAGTGTGTGGGCTCAGAATCGGTCCAGGCATTATATATGTATTGTGTGCTATCTCCAAATCTTTATTATACGTGTTCCATTTACTGATAATACATTACAAGAAATGTGTACGCCAAAAATTCTCGAAGAAAAATTTCATAAAAAATGTTTTATAATATTTAGAAAGCACATTTTAAAATATTATGCTCGTAGATAATTTTATGTCTAAGGGTCTAACAATAGTTTCATTTATTGTTTTAGTTCATTCTTATATATTATAAGAATAGACTAAAAGAAATTATTTAAAGTAATTGATTAATGAGTACTACAGATTGTTTGTGGAAAAACAACCGCTAGCCTCGAAATTCACTCGTATTCTTAATTTCTTGCATCAAAATAAAATAGAGTAATAAAGTCACAATAACTTCCAGGCGAAGTAACTTCAGTGTTAGTTTTTCTTTCCGTGTTTTAACCAGAACTTACCTTCTTGTCTTTAGTTTACCCTTCTTTATTCATATCTTGCTTTACATATCACTCTATCACTGTTTCATCGTTACTACATTACATTTCTGATATTCTTTGATCTCTTTTAAATGTTTATTCTACTAACATTTGTTTCTTTAATTTGCTTTCTCCAATGTACTAAACCATCTGCACTGCAAAATTTTCTAGATTTCCCGTTAAGACTCAAAATCATAACTCTTTTACTAACATTTTGAAACTGTTTTATTGGGGTTTGTCCATGTTAAATAAAGTTTATATGGGATTAAGTCACAATTGTTGTACTGAAAAATTACATTGTATAATTGTTATTTGACGTTTCGATTTCCATTCTTGAAATAGTTTTCAAGAAAAGATTGTTTTAAAAATGTGAGCTGTTATTATATTATAACCAATATTTGTTTGGCGCTTGTTTTCCAAATCGTTGGGTGACTTGACGTTGGGTAACTAAAATAGTGACAGCTCACTATTTTAAAATAATATTTTTTAAAACGATTTGCAGAGTGAAAAAATAACAAAATGCAATCGTTCATTATAATTGTGACTTAATCCCATATTAACATAATATTTTTTTACAAACGTGAAAACATTTTTATACTCTAGGAGCCGGGGGGCCGTCAAATAATTTATTATTAACAATTTAATTCTTTAAATGATTGCATCACTATTTAATATTTAATTTTACCACAGTGATAATAGTTCCGTAAAACAATGAACAAAATGGCGTTTGGTTAACTTTGATCCGATTGTTACAACTGGAGTTATAACAAATTTCGTGAACAACAATTGCAAAATAGGCATTCGATGATGTTTGTCCAAGTATAACTTAGCTTTCATACGTACTTAACTTTCAAAACACCCTCAGTATAATGGTAATAGTTTCAGCTTTAAAAAAACTTTGCAAAATTACTTTACCTTTATTAATAAAAAAGTTATAACAATGAAAAATTAAAAATTTCACTAAGAAGTTGAACATTTTAAGCTTTGCTAAATGTTTCTATGTTAATTTTTGACCAAGATAACTTTTAATGCCGCGCTCTGATGCGCACGGTCAGCTCGCAGCGAATAAAAACCAATACATACGTAACATCCATGCAGATTATGAGATGTATATTACTTTATCATAATAAATAAAAGAAGTTATAGCAGTCAATATTTAAAATTTTCGTTAAAAAGTGGTAAATTAATTTGTTTTTAGAGTTTTAAACAAACTTGAGCCATAAAGGTTAGCAGTTTGGTTCATGGAAATTATAAAACAATTCAAAACGAACATTTTAAGCTTTGGTTAACGTTGTCTATGTTAAATTGTTGTCTATGTTACTTCGCTGCAAGCTGTCCGTCAGAGAGCGTTATTAAAAGCTCCATATCTTGGTCAAAAATTAACATAGAAACATTTACCAAATGTTTTGCGAGTACCTTTTGCAACTTATCTTTCTCGTTTTTTATTACTTCACCTTGAGGTACATCAACAAGAAAAAGAGTATAATAAACATGGATTGCTTTATATAAAAAAAACAGTTTGTTGTATACATAAATCGGTTTACTAATTACAATAGCAACATTTTGTTATTTGTACATAATTCTATCCTAGTCCGAGGCTCGTCACCGGTTCTTTGAGCTTTTTTTTATTTTTATATATGGCAGGCTGCTAACCTAACCCTACAACCCTCCTCCTTTATCCAGGCTTTGGGACCGGCAACATCACCCACCAAGCTACTCGATCCACCTAGTGGGCAGTGCAGACGGTCTTGACAACAAAAATAATAGCGACAAAAATAAACGAACGAATATCTCTGCAAGAGGAACAGCAAGGATTTCGGACAGAAAGATCATGCACGGATGCAGTTTTTGTAATAAGACAAAAGATAAAAGAAAAGTCTCTGGAATACAACAAACCAGCATATATGTGTCTGATAGATTTGAAGAAAGCGTTTGATAGAGTGAGAATTCGGGACGCGATACATTTATTATATGAAAAGTGAATATCACTGGATCTAGTAAAAACCATTGAGAATATATATAAAGATAACATAGCTATGGTAAGATGTAAAGGAAAACTATCGCACCTATCAAATATGAAACTGGCATTACACAAGGAGATTCGCTGAGCCCATTAATATTTAATCTGATAATGGATGAAATCATAAAGAAAGTTAAAAAAGGAAGAGGATATAGAATGGGAGAAAAGAAAATAAGGATAATATGCTACGTCGACGACGCCATAATAACAGCCGAAAATGAAAATGAGCTACAAAGATTAATTAAAGAATTCAAAGATACGGCGCTCATATACAACATGGAGATCTCAACAGTGAAAACTAAAGCGATAGTGATATCAGTGGAACCGAGAATATGTAAACTAGTCGTAAATAACAGAATAATCCAACAAGTGATGGAAACTGAATACTTGGGAATAAAACTGTCAAGCTACGGAAAAGTGGAAGAAGAAGTACAAAAACAAGTGAACATGGCAAACAGAGCAGCAGGATGTCTCAACAACATAATCTGGAGAAACAAATACCTCACAACAGAAACGAAAACCAGGATATATAAATCAACAATAAGACCGATAATGACATACACAGCGGAAACAAGAGCAGATACGGCGAAAACACAAATACTACTGGAAACAACAGAAATGAAAAATAACAAACCAAACTCTAAGAGACAGAGTAAGAAGTGAGGAAATACGAGCGAGATGTGGTATAGAGGAAATAAACGCGTGGACCAAAAGAAGAAAAGTGGAATGGAATCAGCACATCGAAAGAATGACAGAAAATAGAATAGTGCGAATAGCAAGAGACAAATCGCCAAATGGAAGAAGATCATTGGGACGACCGAGGAAAAGATGGTCAGACAACGTCAATTGAGGCTAAAAACCGAAGTAAAACAGGCATTTTGCCTATTTATAAAGTAGGAAGAAGAAGAAGAAGTACATAATTCTCGTGACATATAGGTCTTTTACAAAATTCACAACACTTTTGTGTCTTCTTTTGCAAAGAAGATGTGGCTCTACACTCAAAACAACTACCTACATGTTTTTTACGTCCAGAAGCGTCCTTTGTTGGTGCCTGTGTCACAAGGACGGTGTATGAAAGGCGATCTGATGCCCTAGAAAAGCCTCTATTCCAGATCTTGTAGCAAAATGTTTCAAAAACTTACATGTTTTTGCGCGAATTTTAACTTCAGGCATAGATACCTAGTTGTTTTCCCAGCTCAGAAAGAAGATAAGAAGTTTACCGACAATGCGTTGATTTGCGCGTTGTAAAATAATTTTCAGAAGCTGTTAAGGCATCTACATCTAGCATATTGAACAATATCGCGTAAGGGTAACGAATGGTCTTTCTCTTGGTTGTATAATGGGTACCCATTTTGTCCATATTGTCTACGCTACTTTGTCATCCTCACTGAAACCAAACATGGAGGAGTGTTCCTCATTATGTTTATTTTTTTTTATCTCCTTTGGAATGTAGGACTTGTTGTGCTTCAATGTTCCTACTATTATAAGCTTTCAGCTGACCAATGAAGAAGCCAAAGGTAATGTCGTGAAAAAAAAATTCAATGGTCACGTTTCTATCCGATCCTTTGAACTGCATGTATAAATCTTTTACATCGGTATATATTTGTCCTTTCCCGTTATATATTTGTCCAATAATTGAATGTGAAGTTTGTGCAAATTTTTATACCGTACTTTGCCGGTTTGGACGGTATGTATTAGGTAAACCTTGTCCGTCCTCTAAAAGAAAAGAGCTGCTCATCCAGCGTAAAACACAACTAGTTGGAACATATTTTGATGACAGATTTGCTTTCAGCATCTACTAGAGATCTCTTATAGCTTCCGCCTTGTCCAATGATTCTACTTATGTTGTTATCAAAGCGAATCAACCAATATATCTCTCGAAATCGGTTGATTCCCATTATATAATGGAAGCGAATCCGTCTTCCATAAAACTTTGAGGAGCTGATCATTTGCATCCTCTTTACCCATAGTTCTAAGGATACCAATGTATGCATACATTTCTTTAGTAGGTACTCAAACGTTTGGATTCCCTTTATTTCATTTTTGAAAGAAACAGTCAGCTTTTCTGTTGGTTACTCACAAAATAACATCTACTGTTTCTTCGCAGAAAATTAAATACGACTGCTGACATCTGGCACTTTTTTTCACTTAGTCCCATCTTGAGCCATCCAATACGACGACGCAGCATTTGCATCATTAGCAAGAGCGTTGTTTCCATCGGTTTCATCTTTCGAAAAATGTTCCTCTAATTCTATTTGACCATTTACGTCACCATACAAATTTTCAACATTCTAAAAAACAGACAAATCGCATGTTGTTTGAGGTGGAATTCATTCATCCTCGTTTTCACTCAAACATTTCTCTCCACTATCACTCAATACTTCTTCATGCATGAATGCCTAATATTCCTTTTGTGCTCATATTTGAGTCTAAATACAAGTAAACAAAAATTAATTACAATTTAATGATAGGAAATCATAAATACATGATTTGTTGGACATATCTAATTAGAGTAATTAAAAATAATCTGATCGCCTATAAACAAACAGTATGAATTCTTTTGAAGATTTGGGTGCACGTCCTGGCATTTTAAGAACAACGGCACATGCACTGTGTTTTTCAACTGCTGAATATGTATGCCCCATTTGGGCCAGATCTGCCCACACCAAACAAGTTGATACTGCGCTAAATGAGACATGCAGGATAGTAACGGGGTGCATGAAACCAATGCCTCTCTCAAATGTATATAAAGCAGCGGGTTTTGCAGAACCCTCAACATGCAGAGACGTAGCAGAGTACATAGAGAAAATTAAACTGATCGCCGACGAGCGGTATGCCCTATACAAAGCTCGAACACCACGAAAGCAATTAAAATCCAGAAAAAGCTTCCTTGGAACAGTGCAGGATGAATTACCTGAGCATTTTCCTCTTCCCCAGATTCAATGAATCGGCCAGTCACTAGACTTTAAAACGTGGAAAACTATGAATAGGATAAGAACGGGGATCGCTCCAGTAAAATAAAACAGGGCAAATTGGAGCAAAATAGATCAAGATGATGTGAATTGTGACTATGGAGAAACACAAAATATGGAACATCTTCTTACATGCAGAAACTGTCCTCATCGATGTACCCTCGAAGATTTGTGGTTCGCCAACAAAGATGGAACCGACGTAGCCTGATACTGTGCCGAAATTTTATGAATGACATGTCCGGACACGATAAAGTAAAGTAAGTTTTGAAGATAAGGGTAATTAAATATAGCTTAATAAGTGACTATTAATTTAGAAATCGATTTTATAATGTAACATACATTAATAGGTATTTTGTACGCAATTTTACGCACAATTTTACAAAAATATCCGGTAAATAATATTTTCTCCATTTTAAACCTACGTATGTACCCGGGTAGCTTAACTATGTACCTACAATAAGTATAAAGTCTAAAGTATAGTGCACAAGATGGTTAAATATCTTATAAAGAAATTGGTTCGCAACTTTTTAGTGAAATTTTTAGGTTTAATAGTTATAACTTTTTTATTAATGAAGATAAAGTAATTTTGCAAAGTTTATTTTAAAGCTGAAACAATTACCTTTAAAATGAGGTGGTTTTGGAAGTTAACCGCACATATAAAAGCTCATTATACTTATAAAAGCTCCGTCGAATACCTATTTTGCAATTGTTGTTTACGAAATTTGTCATAACTCCGGTTCTAACAATCGGATCAAAGTTTACCAAATGCCATTTTGTTCATTCATTTAATAGAAATAATTTTCATTTTGACTGAGGGAATATAGATGTGCATTATTAACTCCATTTGACTCCTAGACTATTATTAGTTACAGAATATAAAAATACTTATTACATAGTTGCATCCTTGTATGAGTACATTTGAAAACATTGTCAGCAAATATGTTACACAAATTATTATACGTCTCAACGTTCTAATATCCATCTTATCTTTTATAAATTCACTATTAAAATATTTAAAAGCACATAAAACAGGCATTGAGGAAAGCAGTTCACAAAAAAACCGAACTACCGAAATGTATTTTAGTTTATCTGAATTTTTTTAAATAAGAATTTAGTATTATTAGGTATTTATGTCAATTAACGAGATTTTATAAATTTTAACTGTACATATCATAAACCGACCTTTTTAAATAAACATAATAAAAGGTAATAACCACATTTTCTAAGCTATATATTAATAAAGTGACATGTTTTTTTAATTCTTACTAGACTTTTTATAATATATTGAGTTAGCCTTCGATTTTTAAATATATGCTATTCTGGAAGCCTCCACTAAATCTTCGTTCCTATGTGATATTGCTATCGCTGTTTTATAGAACGCTTGGATCCAATGTGAAAGTCCCTAGCTGTCATTATTATGTCCATTTTTAAAAAGCCTGTTTGCTAAGTACCTCTGATAATAATATGTAATTTGTTCCTATGAGACATTTCTGTCCCTTGTATACAACGCTTAGTGCCTATGTCCATTCTATTGTTATTGCTATGTAAATTTTTTTTCCTTATGTGGGTTGATTTAATTGTTCTAAATTATACAGGCCAAATGTCTGGCTTTCTTTTGTAACGGCTAAATTATTACCTAAATCATATTCGATTATACAGGGTCAGTCGGAACAACGGAATGAACCAGTTTTGGTTTTTTTTAATAGAACACCGCATTTTTGAATATATTTTTTAAAAGAGTTTGTAAAAGATTTTATAGGTCCAAAGTTAATAATCTTCGACATATTTACACTTTTGTTGAGAAAAATGGTAGGATTTAAAGTGTTGTGGATAAGTTTTCGATATTAATAAAAATGTAAATGACATGGTAAAGTTTTTCTAGTGTAGTGTTATTTTTAAAAAATTTAATATCTTTGACATGAAGCCATACAATATACAGTGTGATCACTATATTCAAACACAAAATTTTCTCATTTTTTTAAATGAACTACCCTGTATATTAGTATTGTATTTTGTAGAAAATATTACAACCTGTCTTTGGATATAGGCTGTTTGTACCTAGCGTGTTTCCTTGTGCGTCTCCTACCGTGAATGGTAAATATTATTTTGTAACATAATGAGTTGTTAAATTCAGCTAAGTTGTTCTAGCATATTTTTATTTTATTCTTTAATTACGTTTTTATTTAAATGTTGGATATTTGAATGTATGTTTCTAAAATGAGATTTTAATTATTATTTTTGCAAAAAAAATTGATAAAAAATCCATAAAAACATAAAAGCTATAGTTCATTTTAAATATCTACAAAACGAATCATGTGCAACCTTAGACCAAAGGTAAAGTTGTAATATATTCTACAAAATACAATACTAATATGCAGGGTGCTTGATTTAAAAAAAATGAGAAAATTTTGTATTTGAGAATAGTGATCACACTGTAGATAGTAACAATAGATGTAAAAGATATTAAATTATTTAAAAATAGCACTACATTTGAAAAATTTTGACGTATCATTTACATTTTTATTACATTGAAAACATAACCTACATCCCTTTAAATATTAACATTTTTCTCAATAAAAGTGTAAATATTTCGACAATTCTTAACTTTAAACCCATAAAACCTGATAAAAACTCGTCATAACTTTGGTTCATTCCGTCGTTCCTACTGATCCTGTATA
The DNA here is from genome assembly GCF_040954645.1 of Diabrotica undecimpunctata. NCBI lineage: Eukaryota > Metazoa > Arthropoda > Insecta > Coleoptera > Chrysomelidae > Diabrotica > Diabrotica undecimpunctata. The sequence goes on from NC_092812.1 coordinate 17,660,460, forward strand.
ATCAAAAATAATTTTTATATACGCCATAATTTAGCCGTCATAAAAGAAAGCTAGAGTTTTGGCACACCCTGTATGTATATTTATATATATATATATATATATATATATATATATATATATATATATATATATATATATATATATATATATATATATATATATGTATATATATATATATATATATATATATTATTCATTTACATTAAGTATATTATTTGCTGGATCCATATGTAAATTCTATTTTTGTCTGTATGTGAATTATATGTGTCCATATGTGAATTCAATTTTCCCTATGTGATATTGTTATTGGATTAAAAAAACAATATGTACAAAGTCCCAATGTGCCCTCTATTTGAACATACGTGAAATATTGATGTCTGTAAAAGTGTCTGTTAACTTTATTTGTCTTTACTGTAATGTGTGTACCTATCCTTAAAATATTTGATTTCTAAAGTCTCCATTTTATACTATTACCCCTTCTATCACTTCCTTTGTGAATTATATTTGTGTCTACATGAGAATTCTGTATCAAAACTGCAGGCATACATTTAAAATGCAAATAAACAATTATTAACAAAATACGTAAAAAGTTGGCTTCCCTCATAAGTTAACACTAGTTTTTTAAGTACCGCGTGGATTATAAATATTAAAAAAACAACAAAACGAATCTCAAGTTGCCACTTTTTTAAATTTATTTGGATAAGCAGAATTTTTGACGTATACTTAAAAAAATGACATATAAGTACTGTTTTTATAGACAAATCATGTATCGACACCTAAATATAAAAACAGAGTGTAATGAATAATAATTGTTTTTAAGATTTGAACAATTGATTGTTAAGAGTGACAAAGCTATTTTGAATTCACAATGATGATTATAAACATTTTGCACATGACTGTATACATGCTTTTTTATGTTTTGCATATAATTTATACAGGGTTTCTCAAAATAATATATTATAATTTTATAACAATAACAAAATGTCCAAAAATACGCTACATTTTTTTGTGAAAGGTAAAATTATTTTTGTTGCGGGCATTAAGGCAATGTGGGTGCTATATTTAAAGTCTGACAGCACAAAATTTTTGAGCGTTTATTTAAACCTCAGTGTATATTATAGGAAATAAAATTAGGTACCGCAGAATTAAAAAAAAAATAACTCTCAGGAATGCTCTAACGTTTTATTTGGGAAAAATTGGTTTACTGCTTTCCCAATATTTAAATTGATCTATTTAAGTAGTAAATTTATATTTTTGGAAATTTTGTTTCGAAGTGAAATAATAATGGGAATTTTTGAAAGGCCCTGTAAGAAAATAAGATAACTTATGTAGTTCCATGTGCCAGACATATTATGTATTTGCAATGTGTTAGAAACATGGAATCTACATCTCCAAACTCATTAATGTAATATAATGAATAATCATAGTCAAACATATATACATATAATTTTTCTAAGCAATCGTTGTTTTTAGGGTAGCAATTGATATATTAAGATTTAGTTTGTAAGCTTTGCGAAATATTAAAGCGATCTCGATTTAAATTCGATACAATTTTTGACCTTTTACTATTCTGTTATATTTTCTTTGATTTCTTTGTTTTAATAAACACTTATTAAGATATACCCCACGATTTAAATGCATCTACCGATCTTCATAAAACACTGCTATGGATACCAAAGATTCTAAAAAGGCTTTAGCGGAAGCAAACTAGAAAATGTTGACACTGAAAAAATATTCAACACCGTAGAATACTCATTTGATAAATGAGGTTAACCCTTTACCGCATGAATTTTTGTTTTTTGTCAAAAACAAATTCTCAGATGGAATTTTAATTCTATTTTTACGTAAAAATATTGAAAAAAATCTAGCTACGAGGAAAACTTTATTGACAACAATGTAATATTAAAGTCAAACTATTTTGAAGCTACAGTATACACTATACAGTATGAAACTGCAAATAACAGTTTCTTTCTTTATTAATATACAACGGTTTTGTTCTCGTACATCTGCTGAATGCTACTACTTGACGTTCTTCCTACTATGTTCTGTTTAATTGGTTTTTTGGCTTTCCATACAGCATCGGCTATTGCTAGTTTGGTATCCAAAAGGGGTAAATCAAATGTATTCGCTCTTTTGGCTAATAACCAACAGTTCACGGCTGTTATGTCAGTGAAATGAAAAAATATTCGTAAATAATATTTCTTCGACCTGATTTTTATATGATAAAATCCTAACATGAAATCAAGGATCTACACCTCTCATGTAGTTGTTGTAGATTAGGACACTGTTAGGACAAGGTATCATTTTATGTATACTTTCTTGTTTGAAAAATCTTCTTTTTTCTCCCTTTGGTTCACTTCCAGCATATGTTAACATTGTAGTAACGATTTTATTATCAAACCAGGACACTACATATCTATATTGGCTATTTTCTCTACGATATGACCTCTGCTGCGCTTCTTCATTTCTTTATCAGCTGGCATCACAACTGCAGGAACACGATTAAGTCTTACTGTTCCCAAAAGTAAAATGCCCTCTTTGGTCACATATATCATAAGAGGTATGCTGGTGAACCAATTGTCAAAAAACAACTTGTAATGTTGATGTTTTGGTATCGAATCTGCTAATTTGACAAGCACGTTGCTGCTCATACTATTGGTACTCCTAGAGGTACAATATTACTCTGGGAACCAGCAAACAAATTAAAGTCATAGCTGAATCCCGAAATACCTCTCAGCCCAAAGTTTTTGAAGCACGACTTATGTGTTTTTTTGGGTTGTACTGCTTTAGCTGGCTTCGCGCTTTTGTTGGTATAATCTGTTCGTCTACAGCTAGGAATTCTTCTTTCGTAACCATGAGTAGTCGTTCTTTGATTTGGTTCAGAACAGGTCTAATTTTGAATAATCTGTCATGTCCAGGCTGATCATTTTCAATCGTGTCATCATTGCTATTGAAATGCAAGAAACGTTTTGTTTCTTCGAATCTGTTACAGCTCATCACATCGCTAACTGTTCGGTGGCCAATATTGGCATTCCAATAGTGTCTTGTTGATGGAAGTTGAATTATCGACATGTAAATAGTAATTCCTATAAATTGTTCTATTTCATATTTTTTTATTTTAGCTGTTTTATCTGGACGTTGTTCCACTGATTATAAATTTGATTGGTCTGTGATATGCTCTATAAGACTATCAGGAAAGAGAAACTTAAAAAATTGGACCGGAGTTTCTAATTGTAAAATCGAAGAAGGTAAATTTTCAGAACCAGTAAATTTTGTATTATTTTCTGATCTTCTCAGATTTCATTTCACCCAATTATTAGATTTCTTCCTTTTATATCGTAGTCTTTCAGACAAAGGGGAGTCTTTCAGTCTTTCCTCATCATCTGAGGAATCTGAGGATGTGGCAAATGACAGTTTCCTTGACATTGCTTGGTAAATTTTCACGCTCCTCATTGTCACTATCTTGACACAATATCATCTCATTTGTGCCGTTTTCATCGAAGAGATCTGATTCTTCACTATTAGTACTATTTGGAATTCCAACTCCATTCATTGTACCATAAAAGAGTTTCGGATCCATATATACAAAAACAATCAATGAGTCCATAACTTCATACTGTACCATATATATCACAAACCCTTTTTGGGTTTTTCGAGAGACTTTCAACATTCTTAATTTTTCGTACTTGTCTAAGCAGATATCTAATATCACAATACAATAATTTTCAATTTTTTCTCGCCGTAAAAAACGTTTTTACTATGAAAAATAACCTCTAACTTCGAGCACTGTTTCAGAATTTCAACAAGAATGAACTTAAAACTGCGCACGGCTGCCTATCTTGCCATCAGAACTATGCCGCATATCTCGCGTACTCTATTAGTACGTGTCAGATATGGGCTGCCATGCAGCTACGACAAAAATTCAGTTAAAACATAAAAAAAAATTTTTTTTTTGGTTTGTGCCATTTATGGCACATGATGCGGTAGAGGGTTAAGTGAGATTGATAAATGATGAATTGGTCAGTATATAGATCCTATTTAAATTCCATAGATTATCAGGACATCAGAACATCCAGTCAAATAATCCCGTTCTAAATAGTCCCCGACTATTACGTTCTGTATTTAGGTGCAAACATTCAGAACAAAATTACAACGCATAAAATTAGGTTATTGATAATATAGGAATAATTAAACTAGACAGGAACTACAACGTTAAAGGGGTTTTATTGTTTCATATGGTGGATGAATCCCCAAATATGAAAAAACCGTGGAGTGCTACGATTTAAAGTGGTGCGTTTTTAAGAAAGTGATGAATTTGCACTAGGGTGCACTTGAGTGAATTCTGTGTACTTTGGTACATATACATCTTGTAACGATAAGACTACCAAATAGAATTAAAATACTATTATAAAATAATACCCCAATCAACCATGGGAGCTTATCGTCTATGCTTCGCCTAGCTCAGTCTCTTTAAGTGTGAATCCGTCTTGTCATAAACTATGAATTAAACCATGAAAATTTAGCTGGTAACAAGTAAAACAACGATTTAACTAATCATATTTATTCAATATAAAAAATAATATTTAAGTAGCATAAAACAATCCTGCCTAATGCTTTACATTAAATAAATTTAGATCTTATGGCATCGATGTGAAGATAATACTTATGGCAGCGATGAGCTCCAGATATCTAATTATATGTTGCCTCCAGATTACGTGGGAAGACCTACAGCTGCAGCTGAGTAGTCACATAAATTTCATATTATTCCATAAAATTTCAGAAATATGCAATAAAATATCCAATTAACCCAATAAACTAGAATACAATATCAGTATTATCCAGACATCAAAGAGGGTTAACTTCCTTGCCAATTATTTTACCAAAATTACAATGAAACAAATAGCAGATGACAAGGATAAAATGAAATAGAATTACTATAGTCCAACAATTTTGAAGTAAAGGTGACTAATCTACAAATTGAACTAAGAGCTAATGACAACCATACGAAATCTCAGAAGCAAATTCTTACCGGGGCCATTTTTATTGTGTATGATTCGCCCACGTAAATAAGTGAAAAAGTAAGTTAGTCCCGTAAAGTTTGCCCCCGTAACAATATAAATTGGTGCGATTCACGAACGTATAGTTAGACAAGTTCATTGAATAGTTTGAAACATCAGTAAACTTATCAACATTTCGCTGGTCTACATATATTTACGTTCTTAGAAAGAATGGGAATGAGAGAAATATGATATTTTAGTTTATTCGTTCCACATTCAATATCTGCATAGGCGTAGTGTGTTCTATTTCTTGGGAATATATTTATTAAATAGACTTTATTATTAACTTTAAAATAGTATTAAGGTAAGTAAAGCAAATTTGGGGTAAGTTTATTCTTTTTATAGTATTAACCCATTAGGGCGATACAATAAACAAAGAGAAATTTGACAATTAATTTATTAGATTGGATTAAAAACACATAAATTAAGACAAATTTACAACCAAAACGATTTTTTTTTCTCATTTTCAAGGAAAAACAGTACAATTTTTAATGAAGGAACATATTGTATCTTAAATGTTAATTAAATTTTAAGGTAAAAATTTTCAAATCATTTGGGGTGTAGATGCACTCTACACCTTTTACATAAATAAATAGTATTACATTTGCACATCCGACATTCTTGCACTATCGTCTCTTTTTGTAATGTGGCCAATATTGTCGAATCTGGTTTCATCTGGTAAAGAAAATTTAGATTGATGTCCATATACTAAGTTTGACACTGATGTAGTGGTTTTTTCACTATTATAAATTATAAATATAAATCTATGTCGGCCCATGCTTTCTCTTATAATGTGCACTTCTTTATCCTCATCCTTCGACCAATATATATCAACTTGAAACAGAGTGTAAACCAGATAATATACATATGCCAATAATTTTTTTAAATCTATGTCATTCATTTCAAAATCTTGACGGTTATTCTGAGATGCATAACTATTTGTAAAATATAGAATGCTCTCAATTATTTGTTTATCAAAAAAGAGTGAAAAAACTTCAATATATGGCTTGCCTCCAAAGTTTGTCTTTTATATTGTCTATAGAGCGTTTCACGTTAAGAAAATAACATTAGGCTTATGGAGATCAGTGTTGCCAAAACTCTCAGGCATGCGGTTTACTAGATTGTCGACATATTTTTCGAATTTCCATTTTCAATTAACATTTAACTGTAAAGTCAGAATAACAACTGAAGAACCACACAAAGCCTTATTATCATTATGTAGTCTCAGAGAACGACATAAAATCGCTGACATACGCACACCGTATTATTTTAAGTTGCAATTAGTAATTAGATATACGCATTCCAAGCGGTCCGTTTATTTGCTTTTAAATCTTTAATAGCCGGCAAAGTGAATGGTTTAACTAAGCAATATTTTCTACTGATTTCTATGATTCATGGTATATGATATTCTTACCGAAAAACAAATAAACTGTCGTTACTATAATTAAAATAAGATAAAATAAAATTATCTTTTGTAAATACTATTTATTTAATTAAAATCATTTTTCGAATGGACACTTTTGGTCAATTACGTCAAAAAACAATTATTTAATTCATGTCTGTGAAAACGAAAATAAAAATTATGCAACCCTGAATCGTGCTCGTGTTCATCGTGGCATCGCTGCGCTTCTATCGTCCATAAGAAATGCATGGCCCTATCTCCGCAATGTTATTTTCTTAACGTGGAACGCTGTATAACTAAATATCAATCAGACTGATGTTGAATTACTACTGAGTACGTAAGAGTATCTGTTGTTGATAATTATAACTTGAGACTAATTTGGATTTACTATTTTTGCCTGGTTTTTTTTTTTGACGTTTTATCTGCGGTTCAAAGGAATACCATAATCAGAATCGTCAATCACTTGTATTTCATATGTACCTGCAATATCCGATTTTATTGATTATTCACAAATAATATTATCATCAATGTCTTCTACATCGGAAACTTCATCTAATTCCGGCGGCAAATAACCCACATTAAGTGAGTCAGCATATTCACAATCTGAGTCTTCTTCTAACAAAGCCATTAACTCTTTAGTATCTTCATTTCATATTTCAAAAATTTACTCAAATAAACAAATGCACTACCATACAGGGTGAGTCATAACTATTGGGACATAGACTAAGGACAGGTTATTTGGACCAAAATATGGCTATTGGGCCAAATATGCCTTAATAAAATGTTGCTGAGAAAAAGATACAGGGTGTTAAAGTTAATTTTTGTTTTTCGTTTTTTGCTAATAGTTTCCCTGTATATTTATAAATTGCTATCAAAATTGGCACAGAGGCATAATCTTAGACAAGAAATAGTATTTTATTTACAATTTTACGTTTTGTCATAGAGGGGGCCACGTGGATCATTCCTAATGATCAAATTGAGTCTAAACTTTTTCTGATGAAACTTTTTAGTAATTTTTATTAGAAAATATGACGTAAACATCATTTTTACGTAAAATTGGTACTGTTATTTAAACATGATAATTTCAACCGTTTTCGATAAAAACGCAGTCGAACTGCTTAGAGTCTTAAAAAAGGATTTTAAATATTATTTCATTTATGAAAAGTATGCTTTGGACTGTCAGACTAAAAATCGGGGTGGTCGACCGAAACAAATCACACCTAACCAAGAAGATGAACTTTTGGTTCGAGTAGATGAAAATCCTGAAATAAGTTTACGACATCTATCAGCAGCAACAGGAGTAAGTCAGTCGTCTATTGTTAGAATTCTAAAACAAGAGAACCTCCATCCTTATCACTTCACTCCTGTTCACAATTTACTTCCAACAGATCTTCCACGACGGTTACAGTCTTGCCAACGTATTCTGAATAAACATCGCAATGACAGACACTTTATTAAGAATATTATGTTCACAGACGAAGCAACTTTTACCAGACGAGGGGTTTTTAATTGGCGAAATAGTCATTATTGGGAAGAAGAAAACCCGCATGCTATTAAAGCTAGACATTTTCAGCATGAGTTTAAATTGAATATTTGGTGTGGCATTATAGGCGACCAACTACTAGGGTCTTATGTTCTTCCTGCGAATTTAAATGGAGATTCTTATTTATTCTTTTTGGAAAAACTTTTAGTGATATTTTAGATGATCTGTCACTGGATGTAAGAAGAAAAATGTGGTTTATGCAGGATGGAGCGCCACCTCATTTTTCATTAGCTGTTAGAAATCATCTTAATGACGTATTTCCTCTACGATGGATTGGCAGAGGCAGTGATTTTCAATGGCCACCAAGAAGTCCTGAGTACAACCTGCTAGATTTTTATTTTTGGGGACATATGAAGTCCTTAGTTTATGCCAATGAAATTAATACACGAGACGAACTTTGGAGATACATTCAAAATGCAGCTAATCTTATAAGGGAACAGAATAATATTTTTTTTTAACGTCCGAAAATCCTTTATAAAAAGAATTAGAAAAGGCATAGAAATCGGAGGCGACCATATAGAACATTTAGTTTGAGTTTTTGTGAGTTCTTTTAAGGTAAAGTGTGTTTAGTTTTGATTTATCGTCAAAACGGAAACCTTACGTTAGTTGCAACTTTGTTTATTAGTTTGGTATTTGATAGTGGAATTGTAAATAAAATACTATTTCTTGTCTAAGATTATGCCTCTGTGCCAATTTTGATAGCAATTTATAAATATACAGGGAAACTATTAGCAAAAAATGAAAAACAAAAATTAACTTTAACACCCTGTATCTTTTTTCCCAGCAACATTTTATTAAGGCATATTTGACCCAATAGCCATATTTTGGTCCAAATAACCTGTCCTTAGTCTATGTCCCAATAGTTATGACTCACCCTGTATACACGAATTCACATGATAATAGTTTAGCTTACTTCATTTTAATTTATATGGAATATAAAACAAATAATCACAAGGAAACTTTCAAATCAAGTTAAAAAGACAAATATAACGTTTACAGCACACAGCAATTCTATAGTTAGAGAATGAAGTGTAATGACGAGATCGTATGTTAAAATTTCAGATTGTATAGTCTAGTGAAAAAATAAGTATTTTCCAAAGTTTTCTGTTTTTTGTAGTTCTGTATTACGTACTCTATAATAAGAATAAAATTTTACTTTAATTTGTTAGACAACTATAAGATACCTGTCAAAGTACACATGATAATTTAATAATTATATCGGTCTTAGATTTAATTTGACGTAATTACTAATGTGTTTAAATAAATACTTAAAATTGTTTTTGGTACGCCTCTGTAAAATTGATAAATGGAATATGATTTCGTTGCTAAGTTATCGTTAAATGCTTCGTTAAGTGCGATGTTGCCAATTAATCGCCTTCAATTAAAAATTGTTTTAGTATATTAAAACTAAGTTAAATTGTGTAAGATTCCTACATACATAAAATTGAAAACGTGGCTTTGAAAGAAGTAAGGTTATGAATATTGAAAATGCTGTCAAAATTATTGAATATGCATTACAATGAAAGTACTCACCCCAAGAGATTTTAGCAGACGATAAAATGAACCTTATTCCATATTACCTTCTTTTATAAATTTCAAAAACAGACAAAACAATATCCCACCACGTTTAAAAAAGCTGATTGAAAGACAGTGGGGAAAGAGTGCAATAAAGTTTAGCACAGATGCCATAGGACGTATGCCTATGATGGAATTAGCTCTTCTGTCAACAGAGAACAGAATATTTACTCCACCGGACAGAAAGAGAGAGGGAGAGAGAGAAAAGAAATAGAGAGGGCGAATATTTATTCTACCAGACAGAAAGAGAGAGGGCGCATACTACTTTTTTAAAGAAAAAATAGTTAAAAAAGAAACTGAAGGTTAAGGAATTAATACATTAGTAAATAAATTAAAATAAGATAATTATTTAAATATAAATTAATAAAGATGTGACGTTTATAACGTTACAATCTACAAAAAAGTTTTTAAAATTAAATTTCCTATCAAAATATTACCTTTTACAGTCAAAAGTTTTTATAAATAAACAAAACAAAAATATATTCAAAAAAGAAGCAAAAAAACAAGACAACATCCCATTCTTCTTTTTTGTTCCGTACCTTTTTTTTCGCGTGGGTTTAGGTATAGTTATTGCTTTACAAAAAAAAACTTGTATCATTCCTCTTCAAAATGACGTTAGGTAGACGTCTTCTGAATTCACAGGATCCGAGATACGATTTTTCAAATTTCACCATATTTGGGCCTTTTCCCATTTTTTCGCAAACATTGTTCTATAAATCGTTTTTACGCAGTTTTGGATATTTGGATTTTTGTAGTGATATTGATTAAAAAGAAGAAGTAATTGCCTTTAAAATGGTCTACAGTACAAAGTTCTGAGACTAGTTGTAAGCAAGATACGGTACTTTTAAGTTTTCTACTTTTAACGATTTTTGCTGTTTTACATCTATTTTTAAATTTCTCAACTTTTTTACTTGTACATTTAGGTATTTTCATAACTGAATCAAAAAGAAAGCTTATTTTCTGTACTTTAAAATAGTCTATTCTAAAATATGCTAGGACTAACGGTAACCAAGATATGGTTCGTTTAAGTGTGATGTTAGCAATGATTTTTACTAACTTTTACGGATATTTTTTTAATTTCTAGTTATAACTTCTAGTCCTGTCGTAAGAGATTTGACCTCTAAAAATTATACGATCAAGCTGAATTTTGCTGAGGCTGTCACTTTTGGGACCCCGAAAAAGATGCTCAAAAGTTTGCCATCCTCGAGCTTACCCCTAAAACCCCCTCGTAGGGGGGCAGAAATCATCGATTTACCAAGAAACTGGACGCCTTAGAAAAAATATTTCAAATAAATTATCTCAACTGTAGTTAAGATAATTTGGAACAAAAACGTTAGTTAGCACTTCTTTTTGTAAAATAAACGGTTCTCTAAAAGGCGTTGGGAATAAGAGAGGCATTGTTTGCGATTCAAACACTCGTTCAAAAATTCCTCGATCGCGAGAAGAAAGTATATCTCTGTTTCATCGACCACTAGAAGGCTTTTGCTCCAGTATGAAAAATTACACATCTCTGACTTAATACCAGTAACACTTTCTTGAAGCTCCTTATGTCTTTGTTCAGTTTTTGAAGCTCCTCTTCCAAGTGTCTCCTCTGCATATCATTGTCAGCGCCCTCTTTTTCTAGAACTTTTAATTGTTCTGATAAAACCGATCACGTCTGGAACTTGTTATAAAAAAACCCATATTAAGTTTCGAAATGTTCTTTGAACATTTGGATATGCTCTTGGGTTAATAATGCAATTGAAGGTGCAACAAGCGTCAGCATCGCCGATGCTGGCTGACAATGGGAAGTTGTCGATGTCGATGCATTTAAAATGGCACTGCTGTAAAATATCTACGTTAATAGAGCCACGAACTTATCTGCTGTTTTACATATTTGCCATTATATGTTGTTTTGGACGTTTGTGCTTTCATCGAGGGAACACATATCTAATTGTTTCTCGCGATATCTGGTTGGATGGTTTTCCAGTTCAGCGAACTTAATCCTGGCTTTTTCGACCATGGTGTCGATCACTCTTACTTGCTAAAGTTCTCTGAACAGGGAACGTTCAACGACGTATCTGGGCACATTTACTGCTTCCCTTAGGGCTGCTGTTGTGGGCAGCTTGTATTATATTTTTATTCGTATTGCACCCATGTTCCCATGCGAGAGATGCTTAGGTTAGTATAGGCAGTTATATGCTATTTATCAATCTATTTTTTTTTTATTCGTAGTTTACTTCTTCTACCTATGAGTCCTCGTATTGATGCTTTGGCCATGTTCGCTTTTTTTAATGCTGTGTCTACATGTTTTTTAAATGTTAAATCTTGATCGATTATGACTCTCAGGTATTTAGCATCACTTTTTCATTCGATGGGATTGTTTTGCACCGTCAGTTGTTTCTTTGGGGTTTACCTTCTCTTTTTAAAGAGATTTTCTATTGAATGCTCCATTCTTCTATGCTGTCTAACGCTGTTTGTAAATTATTTACCGCAATATGGATGTTTCTGTGTTTAGCCGCAATTGTTGTATCGTCGGACTCAATTCTCTTGTGTGGCGGCTCTTGTTTTATGCCGTTGCATGTCTTCCACCTCCGGTGTTTATCAATGGAAGTGGAACTTAACGGTGGAAGTGCCTGCGTACAGAGCGGAGGTAAACTGATGGCGTTGACACCTTCACACTCTATAGGATAAATTTCCGCTTGGAAAATAGTAGAGTAATTACCTAGGCTTTCACTAAGGCTTAGCATTGGTTTCTCTCTGTTTATCCCAGCTCCAGGAATGATCTGCCAATTATCGTAGGTCTCCTAATAGGACACTGTCGCCTCTAGGAGCACATAAACAAAACCAAAACACGGTATGTACAACTCCCCAGGGTTGGATAGTATCAGGCTCAATACATTTGAGCATTATCAACTCGACGCCTACGACTTCATAGAAGTGTCATCTAAGGCTATAATAGACTTTGTTAAAAGGGCTGGGCTACAAGGACAACTTTAACCGTGGGATGAGCCGCAATAGACCTCTTATACTCATATTGTATTATAGTAGTTCAAGAAATTTAATATTGTTTAACTTTAATTATCCATAGCTTAGTAACTAAATATGTTCGGCGAAAAAGAATATCATGTTTGGGCACCTTTGATTTGAACATCTATTACTAGATGGTAAACTGCATTTGTTCCAAAATTTAAATGACAGTATGTGAAAAAATAATTACAGATAAACCATATACTAAACCGAAGAGATCACAAAAGCAAAAGATGAAGATAAATAAGATGGCACCAAACAACATTAAAAACCAATCTAGATTCAAAATGCTTGAGTTAAAGAGAAACGGAAACTTTTCTTAGTATTTATAATACGAAACCATCCTAGACCTGGGAAAAATATTTTTACCTGATCATTCAGAATCGAATAATACATTAGCTGACTAGTGTTATTGACATTTCCTATTAAAATTCAAGCTCAGATTACTTAAAAGACCAGAAATTGTCTTGATTTATTGGTCAAATAAAGGGTGTGAAATCATTCAAAGAAAAGTAAATATCTTATTTACTGAGAATATATTTAAGTAAAGCATTAGAAATAAAAACAATCCCTAAGTATCGCCCTTAAATTTTTAGTTATTTTACCTTTGAGTTGCATATAGTTTTGCCTATAGTGTTTCCCGTAACATTATTTGTTGAAGAACTTTTAAGATTTGTAAGATAAGTAATTTAAGGTAAGTATCTATATACTGCATACCTTATAATATAATAGTAAAAATTGTATAAATTTGTGTATTTGTGTAATTGTATAAAATTGTTTATGTATAAATTTGAATATTATGATTATCATCATTTATGATAATCATCATCTACATCTACACTGCTGACGAAGCAATTGCCCTTTGGGCTCTTCCGATTCATTTGTAGCGAGAAATCAGTCCGCATTACCTTTTGGTTTATAATTGGTTGGGTGACTTGCCTTTCTCCACAATATTTCTTCATTCTTTCCTCTTTTTGCATGTGGAATTCTATTCTCCAACGTTTTTTTTTCCTAAGGTCCTCTATTATCTGGTTCTTTTGTTTCGTTTCCGGTCTTCCTGGAGGTCTAGCTGTTACTAGTCTCCAGTTGGTGATTTTCTTGATAACTGCTTTTGGATTCTCCTTTCTAGATGTCTCATGTATCTGAGTTTTTGTGCCTTGATAAATCTGACGATCTCTTCTCCTTTCAAAATTCTCTTATTTCGTGGTTCATCAATTTTCGAAATTCGTCATTATCTAAGTTTAGTGTGCCTGCTCTTCTTCGAATTATTATTCTCTCTCTTTCTTTACCTTTCTGTGTCAGGCACATTACTTCCTCACCATATGTGATTACTGGTCTAATTGCTGCTCTCTAAATTTTCGGTTTAGTATTCTCAGTGAGCGTCTTATCGTTTAGAAAGTTGTACTTTCAGTAAGTTCTGTTTCCTGCCAGAATCCGTTCATGGATTACCATGTTTGTGTCATTAGTTCCATTAACTGAGATACCTAGGTACTTAAAGTGTAAACCTTCTCGAATTCATATTCTCCAATTTGTATCTTTGTCGTATTAAATGTATTTTCCCTGAAGCATATTAGGTACTTTGTTTTATTTTGATTTAGTATCAAACCTCTCTTGAATGCTTCCTTGCACAAGTTCGCAAATTTTTCTTTTAAATTGTTTACATTTATGCTATCAGTGCTATGTCATAAGCATACGCAACAAGTTGCAACGTCAATGTTATAATTGTATCTTTGATTTGGGTAGCCCTTGCTCCTTCTATCGCTACAATAAATAGTGAGGTTGATATTGAGTCGCCTTGTTTTACTTCAGTTGCTATTTCTATATTTTGAAGATTCCATCATCTGTTATGATTGTTGCTGTCAAACCTTCCATTGTTATTTTCGTAAGCTGTATAAGTTTCATTGATATCTCTAAATTTTCTATGTCTTCTGTTAGGTCTGGTCTTATTAGGCTTTTGTTGACCTTCCCTCTCTAAATTCCTGCTGGTAGTCTCCTATTTGTTTTTCAATGTGTTTTGCGAGTCGTTGTCTGATTAATGGTGTTAATATTTTGTATCAGCTTTTCAACGATGTTCTCTACAGTTGTTGCATTGTGTGCTATAATTTTTCGTAAAAATATGAAGTATCCACCCTGTTTTCCATTCTTCGGGCATTATTTGTGCTCCCAAATTCTTATTATTAGGTCATATATTTTCGTTGCAGCTCTTCTCCACCTCATCTTATTAGTTAATTTAGAATTTCGTTTGGACCTGCTGCTTTAAATTTCTTATCACTCCTAAAAATTCCTCTCTCCAATACTATTCCCTCTCTCTTCTCGTATACTCTTTAATGTCTTCTTATCTACTTGTCTTTAGCCATATCTTTCAGTCTAGGTTTTTTCTAGTTGCTGCTTCGCAGTCTTTGTCGTACAATTCTTTGTTTCCTTTTGTCTCTTTATACTCTATTGTTTTTTCTGCTACTATCAAAATGTCTTTTATGTCTTGCCACGTTTCTTCTATATTGTAAAGGTTTGAGATTTTTAAATTTGCCTCCAACCCTTTAATTACTCCAATTAGCTGACTAGCATTATTGTCATTTCCTATTTTAATTCAAGCTCCAATTTCTAAAAAGACAAAAAATTGTCTTGTTAAAGTATTGGTTAAATAAACGGTCATCAAATAAAAAATTATTCTTCTTGATGTGCCTATCCGTTACGAATGTTGGCGATCATCATGGCAATCTTTATCTTATAATATGATTCTGAGGTTCTTTAACCAAGATGTTCTTCTTCTTCCTGGACCTCGTTTCCAAATATTTTTCCTTGCAGGATGGCTTGAAGGAGAGCATATCTGGATTCATTTCGGATAATATGTCCGAAGAACTGTAACTTTCGAGATTTTATGGTGGTCAGTACCTCTCGGTTCTTATTCATTCTTCTGAGGACCTCCTCATTTGTGACTCGGTCAGTCCACGGGATCTTAAGTATTCTCCAATATAGCCACATCTCAAATGCTTCCAGTTTTCTGCACATAAATTCGTTCAAGGTCCACGATTCAACACCATAAAAAAGGACAGAGAAGACGTAGCATCGCAGCATTCTTACTTTTATATCAAGAGAGAGGTTGTGACTCTTGAAGAAGGCCCCCATCCGATTGAAGGTGGATCTAGCTTTTCCGATGCGTGCTCTAATCTCCTGGTTGTTAGTCCATTCTTCATTTATTATGGTGCCGAGGTAGTTGTAGTGCGTCACTCTTTCTATAGGGGATTGGTTGACGTAGAGTTGACCTTCTGTTATTCTTTTCTTGCTAATTATCATAAGCTTTGTCTTCTTAACTGTAATACGTGATTTTGTTCATAAGAACTTGTAGGTCTTCTAAGTTGTTCGTAAATATTATGGTGTCATCTGCATATCTGATATTCTTTAGCCGGTAACCATTTAGTAAAATATCTTTTTCAGTTTCGTGCAAAGCTTCGATAAATATTCCTTCAGAGTACAGATTGAAGATTAGAGGAGACAAAGCCTTACCTCATTCCACGCATGATTTCACACACATAGTCAGTGTGTTCACCTTCAACTCTGAGATTTGCTGTCTAATTCCAGTAGAGACTTCCAATTATTTTCAGATCTTGGTTGTTAATTCCTTGTTTCTTTTAGTATTTGCATCATCTTGGCGTGCTGTACTCGATCAAACGCTTTCTCGTAATCAACCAGACATGCCTATACGTCGCAGTTGACGTCTCTGCATCTCTGGAATAAGACGTACTGAAAATAAAAAATACTGAGAATATATTCGAGTAAACAATAACAAATAAAATCAATCCCAAATTATCACCCTTATATGTTTTTAGTTTTTTTACCTTTGAGTATGCATATAGTATTGCCTGTAGTGTTTCCAGTAAAGTTATTTATTGAAGAACTTTTAAGATTAAGCAATTTAAGGTAAGTACCTATATACTGCGTACATTATAACAATATAATAGAGTGTAAAAATGATAACTTCATAAAAATCTATTACTGTACAGTATTTATGGTTAAATTTGACTAATATTGAATATTATGATTATTATCTATCTATATAAAAGGCTAGGATGACATGTCACGCAGTTTGTCCGGGACGATAACTCCTAGCGCCACCTAGGAAAGAAATCTGAACTACCAACTAACATTTCTATCATATTTTGTTGTTGAAACGGTACGGTTGATTTATTGGTTCATTCAACAATTTGATAATTCAAATATCCTTACTTGGGAATTAGTACTTAATTAGTAATTAATTGTTTCGCAAAATTGCTAAAAATTTGTAAGTTACCGTAAAAACTAATAGGTTACCGTAATTGTAAGGTAATATTTATTAAGCAAAATAATTTAAAACTTTATGTTAGAAGTAACAAAGCTTTAAATACCATTTCTGCCGCATTTCCCATGTAAAATCCTATAAGAAAACGCGAAGATGTATTCTGCTCATTTTTTGAGCGTTTTGTGGAGGGGGTAAAATAGTTCATTGGATCGTGACGTATTATACATCATTAGCGAATATGTTGAGACAAAAAACACACATGGTGGAATTGCCAAAAGTAAATTGCATCATATCTCCGTTGTTATTGGTCCGATTGGACGTACGTTAAATGAAAGGGGAGGATATAACGAATATATTAAGATAGATAAAACAAGCAGGGTGACTACCAAAAGCGCACTATACAGTATCTTGATTATTTATCAACGTATAGTTACATACGAGATATACTATAAATGAAAATAGATGAACTAAAAGACAAATTTTGATTTATTGACTTAAAGATCTACTTTAAGACGAATTTTGATTTATTGGCTTAACGAAGGCCTCTGACTGAGTACAAAATAAACAACTGATCGAATCCTAATATAATGTAACATAGCGAATAAAAGAGGAGGATATTTTCAGGATATAAGACAAATTTTGATTTTTGGGAACACTAGAAATAGTAATATTGATATTGATAATGAAAAAATTTATTATTACTGACAAAGATAATGGAATACTCGTATTCAATCGCAGTGCTCGCTTCCACTTCAATCCAGCGGAAGCGCCATACGGCCATGCTAGACGGTAATTGTTCAATGCACGATACCCACGGGTTCTGCTTGATTGAGGACAGAGTATAATCCTCAGTACGGAAGTCTCTATGTCCAGGTCGGCTCGCAGATTCAATACACCAGCGAGCCAGGGAGTCTAGAGCGTTAGCCGCAAGACTAATTTAATTCCGCCCGTCACTCGTCTTAAATAGCCGCTCCGGATCCCACCTCGTCGTGTCGTCGTGGAAATGGGTGTGCGGTTATCGACACTCCCATGGTTCGAACTGTTGAACGTCCAGCGCATCGTTACACTAATTTAATATTACTGACGAGCTTTGCAATCGATAAAAGGAAAAACGACGGGACAAATAATTTATAACGAATTTTCAGGTCTTCAAAATTTAAATGTGCCTATTTCAAAATTAGTTAATAGAACTAAAAATTAAGCGCAAATATGATTGTAAAAAACGCGGGATTTTCAGGTATTTTTCGGAACCAGAATCCTAATCGCGATGTATCTTTACATTGTATAATTCACCAAGACGACAAAATTGCAAAAAGAAAAAAATCAGTAAAGTAACACAATAAAATGCATCTAGGTCAACACTAATACCGTGTAGGCCCTCCTCTACATTTTATGACTGCATTTATGCATTGAGGCATGCTTGATATCAAATGTTCAACAAAAGCTTGCATAATATTCTCCCATTCTTCAATAACGGCCTCAATGAGTTCGTTGTGATTGGCAATAGGGGGTCTACGACTTCGAATCTTTTTTTTGAGATAGTTCCATAGATGCTCTATAGGATTCATGTCCGGACTGTTAGGTAGCCACTCTAATAATGAAATATCAACATCATTTAGGTAGCCAATAACCTGTCGAGCCACATGAGGACGAGCGTTGTCTTGTATGAATAAAAAATTAGGTCCAAGAAACGGAGTAAAAGGCATTACATGTTCCACAATAATGTTGTCTAAGTAATAATGAGCATTCATAGACCTCGTACGTATGGGGACCAACTCCGTACGAGCTTCAAAACAAATACCCCCAAAACATTTTAGAGCCACCACCAAAAGGTACTTTAGGAGACATATTGCAGCTGGCAAACCTTTCTCCTCGCCTTCGCCAAAAACGCTCACGACCATCTGGAGCTTTTAGGCTTACTGTAGTCTCATCGGAGAAAAGAACTCGTTTCCAATCATCGATGGTCCAATTTTGATGCAATCTTGCAAAATTCAATCTCTGAACCCTGTGTTCTCTGGTAAGCAAGGGTATTTTGGCCGGTTTCTTGTTGCTTAATTCTGCTTCATGTTTATTACTTAATTCTGTTTCATTATATCGCCTCACCTTGCGACTGATGCTGGAATTATGTCTTCCTAACAAACCTGCAACGTATCGCATTGAATATCCTTCATATAGGAGAGTCGATGCTCGCATTGCCTCCTCCATTGAAAAATTTCTTTGGCGGTTCATTTTTTTATTTGATTTTTATGCAAATGAACTTCCAAACATGCATGTGATGAAAAATATCACAATAAAAAGCTTCTTTCTCACAAGCACTTTGCTTTAATCGGCACTTTTTATGAAAAGTTTAACTCACTTTTAGGCTAAAACGAAGTTTAATACAAATTATTGTTAAAGTAAGATTATTATTAGCTTACATAATAACTGTCACTGTCAAACAAGGTCCATAGGCAACTTGTCGTACAGTAAATTATCAATAAATAAAGATTACCTATTGAGAAAAATATGAATGGTGTGTTAATTCTGTCCAGGAGTTTATAAATTAGTGAACCAGGACAATCAGTGCTCATTCCATCAATTTTTACTGAGTGAGAACATAGTCTATCAAAAAAGTTTTCATAGTAAAATAAAGTTACTTAAAGTATCACCTGAAATGGGACGCCCTAAAACAATTTTGAGTGATCGAGTCAAATAATTTGCAACAGATGGCCTATATCTGTGTGACACAAATATTGTAATATGTAAGTATTGTAATACTCGTTTGGAAGGTGATAAACGGACACACTGCAGAAACATGTGAAGTCGACTAACCACACGAACAAGAAAAAATCTATAGCATCACTTTAGGAACTAAGCGACAAATGTCAATTGCTAGTGGCTTTGAGATATAGAAACGAGCAAAAGAAGAAAATGATACTTTTGTGGAGGATACAGTTAGTATGTGTCTGAAAGCCAACATTACACTTAATAAATTGGATCATCCAGCTGTGCGTAAATATGGGGTCGGGTGCTCTTCCATGTGCGCACACTTTAAGCAGAAAGGTAGTGCCACGGTGTGGGCTGTCTGAAAAAGCCAATACAAAGCAACAGCTGAAACACAAGCCCATTGTAATAGTAGCAGACGAAACCTCGGATAGACAAGGAAGATGTTTTGCTATTCTCTTCAGAACTGTAGATTCTGTACTACATCAAGAATGTTTTTTAGCAAGTGTTAACTTCCTTGATACTGCCAATGCATCAACGTGTTCACAGGCAATTATAGATACAAAAGACTTTGACATTGATTATTCACAAGTTAAAGGTCTGGTATCAGATTCAGCAGGATACATGTCTGCTTGTTTTAACCTATTAAAAATTCTAATAGGGGCACGTATCTTACATTACCAGTGTCGGGCTCATAAAGTTAAACTTGTTGGTGATGTTTTTGATGGAGAGTTTAGGGAGTTAAACATGTTTACAGCAAAACTCAAGTGAGCCTTTGGTCTTTCAAGAAAAATGAAGAACTCTTACTTGAATTATTAGAAAGAAAATGTGCCCAATCTCCCAGCAAAACTTTATCCAGCACCAGTTGTAACTAGATGGAACTCTTGGTTCTCGGCAGTGTCGTATCTAAGTGAATATCTTAATCACATACTCAATTTTTTTGGTGTCTGGGAGAATGAAAATTACAGCATTAAATTTCTCAAAAACAATTACGCCGATGAAACTTTCCGACGTAAACTAGAAATTCAAATGATCTTCACCACCGAGTTCTATCCAAAATTAATGAAATTAATAGACGATTTGGAAGGAGCCAGTTATCCATTCGCACATCTTTTATGGAACAAATTAGAGGACTTAAAATCGTCACTTGAACAACATCGCCAAGGTTATTTTGATGTAAAAATATTTCGATTGCTCACTGAAAATGAATAAATTGACGCTACACTTAAGGAAATGTTTATGAAAGTAAACGACAAAGCCTTTAATAAACTAACTCTCCATATGACTTTAAAAGACACAAACGAGGCTTTCTTACACATTGGACAGTTGATATTTAACCCATGTAAGTTTTACTGTGAAACCGAATGTACTCTCAGAAAGCTTTTCTAAAATTCCGTTTTTAGAACAATGACACAATTTTAGTACATAGATGGATATACTCACTTTTATAGATTAATCCTTCAATCGATACGAAGGAACGAAGATCCCAATGTGAAGGATGTTTTGCTTGCTACACAGTGCAGTTTTCCGTCATTTGCTAAAGCAGCATTACAGAACATCTGGGGTCCAACGAACAGCGTAGACCAAGAACGATTCTTCAGCAAATATAATATTGTAGTGACAGATCGAAGAACAGCTCTTAAAGAGTCGAATGTCGAAATTACAACAATGTTAGCTTTTAATTAATTTTTTTGTTATTTTACTCGTAGTTAAAAATAAATGCGAAATTTTGTAATTATAAAAAAAGTAAATGCGAAATTCCTGTTTTTTATTTGCGAAAACTCCTTACCCCTAGTTATAAGTATAAACTATTTGTAAACTGACCCTGGCTGGATGTTAAAAAAAGTATACCGCTTTTCAAAGAAATGAGAAATTTAGTAAGAACTAATTGCTGACTGGTTTGTTGATTGGCAAAAAAAATTATGTAAATAAAAAAAACATCGTTTTGATAAAAAAAATAATTTATTGTACACACATATATGATACACACATAAAACACTCCGTAAAAATGTACTCCATTTAGTAAAGTGAATACCGTGTCTTTTGAAACTAACATTTAAGTTCAATTTTAAACAAATAAAAATTCACTTTCTAAATGGAATATCCCTTGTTAGAATAGACTCTAACAATAGTCTTAAAACATGCAAAACACATCAATACAAACAAATACTGTTAATATATTATAAAAAATAAGAAAAAACAGAGATAGTCAACATTTTTATATAAAAAATTCTTGTTTTGAACAAACAAGCAAAACGAATAATAATTAACCCTTTGCGGTCATGGCTATTCGTCACATGAGACCAGTTCTACTCGTTGACTAATAACATATATCCGGGTAGGTACTATGGGCACACTGGCTATGAAAAATCCTTACTACATATTTTGTAGTCTTACTTAAAATAGTCTCCTTATAACAAAAGTGCAAATTGCCAAAAATTATTCACCACAATCATCATCACAAAACACCAATAACTACACGGATAGCGATAGTGACATAGACATAACGAAACAGAAAACGAAAATAAACACCCTTGGCAAGAAGTTGGCAATAAGAAAAAAAAGGTGAAAAGACAAACAACTTCAGAAATTCCCAACCAAATCCAAACACAAAACAGATTTGATTCCCTCTCAAAAGAAAATCTAGACGAACAAACAGATAATTTATCAAATACACAAAACACAAATATAACCAAAAAAGATCCCTCACCGCCACCAATCTATATTTATGGAGTTACTGACTATGGTGCTATGATAGCAAACCTTTCAACTGCAACTGCGACAGAAACCTATTACACCAAAACCATTTCAAATAATACAGTAACATTTACAGTAACCATTTCAAATAATACAGTACTATTGTCTAAGGACAAATTCGTAGAACTTATAAGTGAAACTTGGCAGGAGGCTATGCTCTCACAAAATATTATATCCCCTTTTGAGACTACTGGTGTGTATCCTGTAAATAGTCAAAAATTTCCTGAATCCGAATTTAATTCAGAGCAGCTTCAGTTTTATAAAGAAAAAATACTCTCCTCCCAGACTTCTAGTGAAAATACTTTAGATGGGAACAAGAAAAGTACTAGTGGATTTATTAACAAAACATTAACAAATGAAGCTGAACCATCATCATCCAAACACCAAACATCTGTAGCTAAATCTGCAACATCAATTGTAGAATTAGATATGTCTAGTTTTATTTCTCCAACCAAAGACAAACAAGAGCAACAAGAAAACTTTACTGTGACACAGGTAAAGAAATTGCTCCCACATAGAAAAAGTTAATCTCTCGGCTAAAACAGTTGGCCTATGGAGAAGTATTAACTGCTAGTGACGTTTTGAACAGAATGAAGGAGCAGGAGGATCGGAGAAAGCAGAAAGGAAATGGAAAAAGAATTAAGTTCGAAAAATTGCTGATTTGCTTGAAAATCCAGTACCAAGTAAAATTACAAATACAAAGAAATGTGAAGAGTCATTGTCGTCATCTGATGCAAGTGAAACAGAAGTATCTTATGCTGAGAGTGATGACAGTCCATGGGATGAACCGGCAGAGGAAGAGCTACAAGCTAGAGGCTGCAGAACACCACAAACTGTATCAGGGGAAATTTGTATTAGTAGAATTCAAGAGCGGTAAAAGACTGACAACATCTTACAGATATCTTTGTATGATCGAAGATATTGATTGGGAAGAAAATGAAATTAAGGTTATAGCTCTAAAATGTAAGAATGGTACCTGCAAGCAATTTGCCAAACAGCAAGGGCAAGGCAAGGGTATAGCCCCTGAGCCAAAGATTTTTATGAAAGGTGAAAGATTGTTTTATAAGTTTCCTAATAAGTTAGATACTTTTGAACGTCAGTAAATAAGTGAATATTTATAATTTTAAAAATGCGTTTGTTATACCTCTGTATTTTATTTTGATAATAATTTTTTTTTAAGTTTCCTTAGCACATGTGATATATTCGGGGGTAATTGGAAACATTGGCGTGTTTAATTTTTAGATTACAAACCATGTATCACTTTACGCCAGTTTCATTTAGATTATGTTTAACAGAACCAGAGATCGTTGTTTACCTTTACCCCCTTTTTTAGTTTTTTTCCTAAAATTTGTGGGGTAAATGGAAACATTGGATACCTTCTTTTTTTGTGAATTTTTCTAAATTTTTACGACATTCTACCGTAAACTTTTCGTATAATAGCCAAAAGCGTTTATTTTATTAAAATATGAAACAGTATATTTTTAAATAAATTTTAAATGCTTAGACATCATGAAATTTCAAATAGTGTTTCCAATTACCCTGACTGACCCTATGAGATGACAAAAAAATTGTTCGGCACAAAAAAGATTAAATTTGACAATTTATGTAAAAAAATGTTTAAATATTTTTTTACTATCATTTTCCCTGGGCAACATGCACTTTTCTTATAAGGGGGCTATTTCAAGTAAGATTGTGCAAAAATATGGAATGAAAATATTTTTTCTAGCCATTGCGCTCATGCTATCCGGACTAATAATAGTTTGGCTTCTAGATTGCCGGAAATGTATCACATGACAAAAACAAATGTACAAACACAAGTAAAAAGTCCAAACTCCTTATTGAATTACAGCTAAATTTATAACCAATTGAGAGGCATTGAGTTATATCTCATCAATACAAGATTAGTTGTTTAAGTTTTTCTGTAATTTTGTAAGATAAATAATAAAGCATAAATATTAAATTAAAGTAGCGCAAATGGACGTGGGAGGACCACATGTGGGACAGTCTACAAGAACTGATGTACGCAAAGGGTTACTACAACTTAAAATATTTAATTTTTTTTTTAAAACACACAAAATAAACTAAACTAAAACCTAACGTAATACTTAAATTTATATTGGAACACCTCCAAGACATTCCAGGAAGACAAGAATAACCAAGCGCATAACATTGATTGATATTGATCAAAAGGTTTTAACTTTCAACAATATATATCACAACGAATAGGTAGATCTGCAACGATATTTTCAAATATTTATCTGGAACCAATTATACTCCCTACCTGTCACTGGCACGTTAGTGCTATTCCTTCTTATAAATTTAAGAAACATGAAGGTAAGGATATCTTTCTTAGTTGCAGACAACAGTAATATCGTTAATTTTTGTAGATTCCTTTCTTTCATTTTTATGTCTTTAACAAAACATGCTATAATCAGATTTATTGAAATAAATATGTTGTTTATAAAAAAATATGAGATATACCTTGTTTTAATATAAATCTTTGATAAAAACAAGACAAATATATGACGACGGTGGAGCTAAATTGTTCTATGTAACAATTTTGACAATTTCATCCAAGTGCACTTTCGGCATTAGTTTCATTATTAAACTTAACATTTAAACGTGGTCTACGATCCATTCATCATTATAATAGCCGTTAAAACCAACTACATCATTTTAGGTTTCTGCCAAATTTAAGTAATTTCTCCATGCATAACTGGTCTACGATCAAGGTCGACTCATAGACTACTTTTGTCTTAAAAATCAAGTGATCTATGGAACATAAACCACTCTAATTAGTGGCATTTATAGGTTAGGTTGTTTGTCAAAATCTCAAAAAAATAATGTTGGCGTTAGTCCGACCGGTTGAACAGGAAGATTCTGACTTCACAAATGGCGATTTTTCAAGTGATCACTCTTCTTATCATCCCTCGTCGCCACCAAGCCGACGAAACAGTGATGATTTAGATCTCCAAAATATGGATAATTTGGAAGAAGCCGCGACGTTTCAAATACTAAAAAGTACAGACAAAGACCTCGATTGGAACATGAGTTACAGAGAAACGTAAGAAGAAATGTAAGAAGTTAGTTGCTGGTGAAGAATGCACTACTACAAAAGGTAAAACTATATTGGGCAAAGTATTTACACCCAACACATAATTGCAGTTTGAAATGCCACACTAAGATTACAGTAGAAACAAAGAATAATACATTCTGATTGTTTGTTAATTTGTAGTGGCAGGCCAAAAAATTTGTAAATCTTTTTTTGCAAGTGGTAAATATCAGCAATCATAGGTTGGATTATGCTCTACATAACAAAAAGGGGCCCTCAAATATTCCTACGCCAGATCAAACAGGCAAGAAAGTACCAGGTAACAAAAGCAGAAGAACAGTTGAAGTTAATACGAAGTTACATACAAAGTTTCCCTAAATTTATAGATCATTATGGAGAGCGAAACCCTAACTGTTTCTATTTATCACCAAAATTATCTTTGAATAAACTGTTTGAAGTATTTAAAAAAAAATGTGAAGATAATGGTGTAACCATTTTGATAAGGATCTTGTATGGTAAAATTTTCAAGACCGAATTTAATTTACATTTTTAAGTGCCAAAGTGAGATACATGAAAAACATGTGACGAGTTTGAAATAAGAATTAACAGTGAAAGTGACTGAGAACAATGTATTGCAAGAAGAAATCACATAAAGATAATATAATAGTTTGTATGTTTGGCATTCATTCCTATGGAAAAGAAAATCAGAGGGTGATCATGAACATGTGGTGTGAAACTGTATCAGCGAGAGAATCTCAAGAAATTACATTCTGTCTTTATCACTATATACGAGAATTGCCTGTTGAAACTAAAACATTATTATTGTTCAGCGACTGTGGTTGATTTTCTACAATGTAGAAAACAATGTCTCTATATTACCAAAGATTACCAAACAGGGGCAAAAATGTAATTCATGAGAATTATGAGTTATTGACCAATGAGTTAGTACCAAATTGTCCATATCATACAAGAAAATGGTGGATATTAAGAAAATGTTGAAGTTTATTCCACCAATTGTCCATACATTTTATCTGTCTTTGCCCCATCAATTAAGAAAAGCTGTTTTTGATGAAGTGGATTCACTACCAGCTATTCGCGGTGAATAATGAGTAATACAGATTTAAAAATTCATACAGGCCTAGCAGTCATTACTTAGATTTGTGATTATAAGTGACAAATGTAAATACACAAGTGGTCTAAGTACTTTTGTGTCCAAAAACCGTTATATGTTTGACATTTTGAATTAAACAATAAGTTCATTTATGCTTTATTTGTCTACCTTGATTCCATTTTTTTAATCCATGTCTGGTTAAGTCACCAATATTAAAGGGCGTACCTAAAAGCGTTTTGCCAATTATCTCAAAAAATAATCTTGTAACATAGACCAGTTTTAGTTCCACCTTATGTCATGTCATATCCGAACGGCAGGATAGATCATATGAAAATCCCAGTGTATAAAAAATACAGATATTGAAAAATACATATTGTTCATTCAGAAGAAAACGGTTAAATAAAAAAAAAC